>NW_019398189.1:0-21028 GCF_000591075.1 Eurytemora carolleeae
GGAATAAAAGAATAAAGGGAATAAGAGAATAAAGGAATAAGAGAATAAAGGAATAAGAGAATAAAAGGAATAAGAGAATAAAGGAATAAGAGAATAATGGAATAAGAGAATAAAAGGAATAAGAGAATAAAGGGAATAAGAGAAAAAAAGAATAAAAGGAATAAGAGGATAAAGAAATAAGGGAATAAGAGAATAAAGGAATAAAAGAATAAAAGGAATAAGAGAATAAAGGAATAAAAGAATAAAGGAATAAAAGAATAAAAGGAATAAGAGAATAAAAGGAATAAGAAAACTAAAATGAAGAAGAGAGAAATTGGAATACAGTGAGAACAAGAAAACTGTGGAATAGGAAGACGACTTTTAGACTCAAGTTATGACTATAACAGTTCAAGTAACATGAAACGTTACTGTGCAGTGTAAACAGTCCAATTTAACTGAATAAGTGATTAAATAAGTTACTAGTGAAACTTTTTGCTTTGTAACAACATCTTTTTTTAAATCTGTATATTTATTTGAAATCCGACCATATGAGTTATTACATATAAAAATATGTGACAAGTTTTGCATATGTTATAACGTTACGTGTTTGCAGATTGGTTTTTAGAAGAAAAAAAAAACAATTTTAATTCAAATTAGAAAATACATCTATATAGGAAAGGTTCTGGGATGTGATCTAAAACATTTGGATCATAACAATTAATCTTTGTAACAAAATCAAATTACTTAAAGGGAGTGTTCGCGAAAAATGAAAGGGGTTTTAGGCTAAGTGCGATAAAAAAGCGCTTTTGATCGCTACTGATCTTACTTCTATCTGTTGCGTCTATAAGGAGAAAATTGTTAAAGACGTCTCACACCGAATAACTTAGCGACCATACAAATTGAGAAAATTGCAACACGACATAGACCGTAAAAAAATCAATTTAATTTCAAACAAATCATTCAGATATTACAACCTACAGTCATCGATTATCTTTAGCCACATTTGTATATAGTTTATATTTTATAATGTTTTTTAATTAATTTGTTTGTTTCTCTTGTCGCTTGCGCAACTACCTAAGAATGCCGCACACCACTCACAATTTTCGAAATCGGTTGAAAACGTTTTCTAAAAAAATAAAATATTATAAAATATAAACTATATAAAAATGTGGCGAAAGATAATCGATGACTATAGGTTGTAATATCTAAATGATTTGTTTGAAATTAAATTGATTTTTTTACGGTCTAAGTAGTATGTTGCAATTTTCTCAATTTGTATGGCCGCTAAGTTATTCGGTGTGAGACGTCTTTAACAATTTTCTCCTTATAGACGCAACAGATAGAAGTAAGATTAGTAGCGATAAAAAGCGCTTTTTTATCGCATTAAGCCTATACCCCCTTTCATTTTTCGCGAACACCCCCTTTAATGCTAGAATGTCGTCTTCCTATTCCAGTATTTTCTGGTTCTCACTGTAGAGAAACCAATATGATCAAGAATAAAGAAAATAATAATTATTTAAGGAAATATAATCAGCAGAAAACAGATGCAAATATGAAAGTCCAAGATAAACTGAATTTTATCTGAAAAGAATAATAGGAAATACATGACATCAATGGAATTGAATTTTAAAAAAGAAGATAAGGGATTCTGATAGAAGGCTGGGATATTGTGAAAGTGAATAACACACCAACATGGGTATCGAGGAACAAAGTGGTTAAAAATGCAGGAAATCACATTTAAAGGAATTGAATTCCAAGAAAAAGAAAAAAAAAGTTGATAGATTGATAGAAGAGAAGAAAAAATCCCAAACTGAAGAAAAGTAGATAAGAAGTAAATGTAAATAGTTGTTAAGAATGCTAAATAAAACTGTTTAGGGATTTTTAATCAAAAGAAAAAAGTTCAAAGTTCAAAGTGGAGAAAAGTGGGTTCGATCAATGGAATTGGGCAAAGTAACTTAGAGTGCAGAAAATATCAACTCAAGAAAGTATTCAAAAGGAATAAGAAGAAAAATGTTAATAAGACACCAATTGAATACAACCAATGTAATTGACATAAATCAATCCAAGGTACTAATGCAAGGAAAGTTAATTGCAGTTGCGTATACTCTGCGTACATATTGAAACCAGATCTCCCTGGGCGGAATTTGTAAACAAGAATAGATGCATCAATGTTCGTTTAGTATCCGAGGAGGTTAAAAGCATTTAATTTTAATAATTTTGATAATTCACATAATAGTTTCCAATGACCAGAATATTTCATAGATTATTTTTGTGAAAATGGATTCCATGTCAGGCTGTGACATCCGTCTTGTGTTTACTTTTCCGCCCAAAGACAGTACACTGCAGTACAAAAAATGTGTACACCTCTGAAATAACTTTCCTTGCATTATACCTTGAATTAATCAATGTTAATAAGAATCAATGGTGATAAGACCAAAGGGATTGATAATGAAAAAAAAATAATAATGAAAACTTGATTAGGAAAATAGAGAGACTAACGTGAAAGAATATAATAAAAATTAATGAAGCTAAAAGAATTTACTTGGAAGATAAATTGATGATCTATTTTATCTAAATATTAGTTTAAGAAAATCTAAAAAAAAGTTGTATTATGTCATATCAGATAACATTTTATATATCTGCATGTTTATATCCTACATGCAATACGCCTCTTTAACATAAAAAATAAGATAAAAAGTTTCAAATGACACGCATAAAATAAAATTTTTAACTCAGTTCTTCAAGCTCTATTTCTTTTACAGAGAAACCACTGTGTTGAGTTCAAAAGGGGGGGGGGTCTCTAAATGTGCAGTGAGAACTGACAGAGTCTATTTCCCGGGGGAAAGGAGGGTATTTATTTCCCAAGCAACGGTCCTGGTCAACTAATGTTCTCAAATTGGCGATGGTTCATAGGCTTCCCACTTATCCTCGGTCTATCCCATAGACGATAATATCATAACATAAATGTAATTAACAATAATTATTTCAGGGTACGAATATTATGTCTGTGATAATAAGTTTTATTATTGTGAAAATGATCTTACTAGCGGAGGGTAATTTGTGATAAGCGGGCTATGGAACAGTGATAAAACAACGTTTTTATCTTCTGAAATAAAATGACAATTGGTTTCAAAGATTTATAAATAACGAATTTTAAGATTTTTTAAAACTAAATTTGAAGCATGAGCACTGCAGGTGAGGGTGTTTACAGATCTGTCGGAGGTATGAAATGTTTGGTTTGGCCACCGGGGAAAATCTTGGTCAAAGACGACCTTGTAGCGGAGTAAGATTATTTGTTTTGGTTAACACACTGACTTTTCAGTTTTTTCATAATAGCAATAAAACATAAACGTCAATTTGAATTATAAGATATCAGTGACTCAGTGAAAAATGAAAGGACACTTGGTTTAATTATAAGATATCAGTGACTCAGTGAAAAAATGAAAGGACACATGGTTTCATTATAAGATATCAGTGACTCAGTGAAAAAATGAAAGGACACATGGTTTAATTATAAGATATCAGTGACTCAGTGAAAAAATGAAAGGAAACATGGTTTAATTATAAGATATCAGTGACTCAGTGAAAAATGAAAAGACACATGGTTTAATTATAAGATATCAGTAACTCAGTGAAAAAATGAAAGGACACATGGTTTAATTATAAGATATCAGTGACTCAGTGAAAAATGAAAGGACACATGGTTTAATTTATTGTTTAANTAAGATATCAGTAACTCAGTGAAAAATGAAAGGACACATGGTTTAATTATAAGATATCAGTGACTCAGTGAAAAATGAAGGGACACATGGTTTAATTTATTGTTTAAGTTTCAAAAATATTTAACAGTCATTTTTAAGGGTTTATTCGCTGAATTGGGAAAATAAATGAATTTTTATGGAAAATGTTTTGTATGTTCCAGTTCCACCGACCATCGAAAACATTTTACCTTGAAAATATAAACCCTACATTGTAATGAAAGATTCAAAAGTTGAAACAATTTTTTTATACTTTGCATTAGAATTGACAGTTTAGCCCATGTTATTGAAATATGAAAGTTAAAAAAACATATCTTAAAAATATAAATGTAAAATCACATAGTCTGCAGCAACCAGTGCTGCAGCGTGTTTTTTATTGTTAAAATTTTATGGTTTTTGTTTTATATTTATGTTTAATCTACTGCAGCCAAACAATGTTCTTTTTAAGAAATAACTAGCTGAAGGGCTGGCGTTGCCCGTGAAAAAAATTTGAGAATAAAATTTCGATTTTTTTAGTCTATAACACCTCCCGGCCCCCCCCCCCCATGAGTGTACACGGAATGTTTCAGCCCAATAGGTCCAGCCGTTTGGCCGGCTATAGGCAACATATATATATACGAATGTCTTGTTTTATTATATAGATTAAAAGGGAACTGAAGGATAATTTCAAGTAACTCTACGGGCCTCTATGATGTCAATGCCCGATTTACAACGGCACCCCCTTAAAATCATTGTCTAGTCAAGTCTGAATTAGATATTAATGTTTATTAGTTAGAAAACTGCTTATTTTAAATTGTGGTTTCTCTTATAATGGATTTGCGCATTTCTACTGCAAAAAAAAATAATATATAAAATATCAGATTAAGACTTAAACACTTACAAACCTGTGAAAGACGATATCTTCCAGATTATTGATAAGATGAAGGTTTCTAGGGAATATGAAAAAGACACAAACACTTCTAAGAAATGTTTAAAAATTCAGTTATCAAATCAAATCAATTTACTAATTCAGAAATAAATATATGTTGATTTTTTCACATTTGAATTTAATGATTTTAATTATACAACTTTACAGAACTAAATTATATATAATATTTTCTAAATTGTTTTGCATATTATTATGCTTATAATTTCTTTAATTTGCTTAACAACAAAATACATTAATCAAGACCAAGAAAATTTGAAAATTAGTGGTAATAAGATTTTTTAACTGACCCCCCCCCCCTTTAATTTTCAAGAATCTCTAAATCCATCCAACTTACTAAAAAAGATGCTGAACAAAATTCAGAATAAATAATTTTTCTATCTTTCTTTGTTAAAACATTTTTTACACGCCTTTATATATATAGAGTCATGTTTGTAACTTAAACGCATTTTTCCATACCATATATTACATTCTGTTTACTTTTTGAACGTATTTTTGATAGAAAAAAAACACCATATTACAAAGAGAAAATCAGAATTTTTCTACGATAAAATGTTTTTGTTTAACGAATAATTTAATTTAAGTTTTTTTTCATTCCTAAGACTGGGAAGGGGGGGTCTATGCTTATTGAATAAGCATTGGTCTAAATACAGTGATAACTATAAAACTATAGACTAAGAAGACAACATTATAGCAAACTTAAAACTTAAAACTAGTTACTTATAAAATTTAAATCACTTTTAAAGTAAAATTTTGCAGTTTACCGTGCACAATTGTTGTGTATCAATATTGGACCATACATTTCAGAATTATTTATCAATTAGGAAAATTGGCAATTTTAATCAAATGTCTCAATTATTCAATATCAGCAGGGGCGTATTCAGGAATTAGTCCAGGGTCTCCAGGGGGCTTACATTTTTTTCTTTCCAGGGGGGGTCAGCACCCGTTGGGGCCTGAAAACCCCCTGAAATCAATAGATTTTACTGGTCGAGGGGGGCACAGCCCCCATAGCTCCCCCCTGAATATCAGTCTAATAATTGTTGACATGAAATGACGACATTTTTTAAAAATATGGAGAAAGTACGTTCAATCAGATTAAAATGTACCCCAGACCCCCCCCCCACAACAAAACTGTCTTCTGTTCTTTTAAACGTTGAATTAACTATTTAATAATACCATGATATGAATGTCATGTTTGGTATGGTTTACATGAAAAATATATTGTGGCTTGGCTCTGGCCTAGAACAAGTTTCATGTTTTCTACCTTATGTTCACATGAAACAAACGGACAAAATTCAAAATTAAATCCCTCACATAATATATGTTGCTTGCTTACATGCTATATAATACAACCAAACAACAGAAAGTCGGTGAATTGTTTCATTTTTTCATAATGTTAATTAACAAAAAATATATTTTTGTATTTTTCATTTCAAATTAGAAATAAAATAAATATTTTTTAAGATTTAAGTTTTTTGTCAGCAAGCCGACATTTTAAAAGTCTGGCTTTCTCCCCGGATTAAGAGAAATCTTAACCGTATGAGAGTTCAAATTCAACGTTTACACTGCTAACTTTTCAAAAGCGATAAAATTTTGTGTATAAAAGTTTTATTTTCAGGTAAACAATTGAATTAGAGTAATGGAAACGTGTTTAAATCTCAAAAATTAGCTTAAATCGAAGTTTTTCATGGGAAGGGTTTGACAGTTGCTAAGGCAGGTAGAGATTAGGCTTATTTTCCACCAATAAATGACAAGTATTCTCCCTGCCTCGACCAATCAGAGACGAGGATTTGAAAAGGTTTGGCCGCTCCAAACCAAACCTAAATTTCCGTTGTTCTCTAAGCGCTCGATACATATGTAGTGTGTGTATTTGAATAGTGATTTAAATTTAACCCCCTCCCCTTAATATGGGTGGTTCAAACTTGTGAAATTATGTAAATCTATTCAGGTAATAAACATTTTTATTTTTTAATTAAATTTTATGTTTTAACTAAACAAATATCGTTTGTTTTGCATATATTTGTGTTACATCGTTTTAAACTTTTTTAATAATTGTTAGAGATTTAGTTTTTTTACTGAAAAGGTTAACACAAGGCATACACGTAATTTATTAAATTATTTAAATCTTGCTAAGGAACGGATCTGTTTAAATCTTTACATTTTCTTACTTCTTTTTAAGGAAATTATTTGCCGCTCCAACCTCCTTCAAAAAATGCCTCATCCTTAATTTCAAAAGTACAAAAGAAATAGATTTGAAGTAATGAATACAAATATACGTATAAATGGTAGCTTATATTAATGTATTAAAAAAATATATAGAAAAAATACTCATACAATCAATTATTATATTTATCTATTTTATCATAAAACCTATTTATATGTCCAATTTTGCTTTAAATACCATAAAAATAATGTGTATAAAATGATGTTCAAAACAAACTTATATTCTAAAATTTGATGCAAAAGCGCGCGCAACTATATATATGTGTAAGAGAGGGGGGAGGTGTGTTACGTTAAATTATTTTCTGTTTGAATTTACCGTTTTTTTGCGTCTATTTGAATATATTTATGCGTAAACACGAGTCTGTTAGTCTGGGCCCATGGAGAGATAAGAAATATATCTATTTTCAAACATAACACTCATAGACTCATATCCCGGTAATTTCCTAGAGAACGATTTTTTGACCCCCCCCCNAGAGAGTACTTTTTATACAAATATATTTAGAGAGTACTTTTTATACAAATATATTTAGAGAGTACTTTTTATACAAATATATTTAGAGAGTACTTTTTATACAAATATATTTAGAGAGTACTTTTTATACAAATATATTTAGAGAGTACTTTTTATACAAATATATTTAGAGAGTACTTTTTATACAAATATATTTAGAGAGTACTTTTTATACAAATATATTTAGAGGGTACTTTTTATAAAAATATATTTAGAGGGTACTTTTTTCTTCTGCACTTACAAACATTATGTTTTATGTTTTAATTGTAATACTAAAATCTATTTATAAGTGAAACATTTATGCGAAATTAAGGTCGTAGGTCTTCTAGTTTTGATTTTACCCTTAGTATTAAAAAAAATTTGTTGCTTTCTTTGCATATTAGAAATTCAAAACTTTTAATTTTTTAAAAAGTTCTTTGAAAAATGAGAGTTATGATTGAAAACAGATTTCAATCCGACCTAAAGGAATTGAGTTTTTGCCACAAACTCTGATTTTCTAATCTCTATATCTTTGTAACCCAATGTCGTAGACATGAGATATTTCAAACTATTAATACTTATAGATAAAATAATCTAAGTTTGAAATATCAAAGGTTTGCACCATCAGATTGCAAAGATATTGGGATCAGAAGATTTGAGTTTGTGGCAAAAACTCAATTCCTTTGACTTAAATTTAACTTTAATTCTAAATGTTTGTCTAAGAACAAGTAAAATGTCCCAGTTTAACTTTTTTTGCCCCCCCCTCCCTGCTCATATTAAACTCTAGCTCTGATTCATAAATTCTTTGTAGATAATTTTTATCAAAAATCATTAATTCATTTATTTTTAAGAAATATTCGCGGTTTTCTTTTAGATTAATTCGTTGTTGACACATTCTCATACATCAAAGAAAAATTAGCAAAATATGACTTTGTTAAAATTTTTGACCTGTCACTTTATTGTTTAATTTATAACTTGTTAAAATTATTTACAATTCATCCGCTTGATAAATATTCAACAGTTTTTAAATATTCATTAAATATTTCACAACAATGTCTTCATTAAAACTATATTTTAAATATTATTTATTATTAAACAAATAATAATAATGTGTTAACAAACTAAAATTAATGTAAAATATTGTATATAGCAAACGCTATGCATGTCAAAATATGAAAATTTTTTGAACTTTAAAACAAAGATAATTATTTTTTCTAAAAATTGCCTATTTTATGAAGTGGTCTTATCCAATTGATTTCTGAAAAAAAGTTTTACAAATATTTCTTGAGTGTATTTTTCGTATTTCTTTCAAAATAGCATTTTTTCGGAATAATCAGAACTAAATCCACCGTGTCTCCAGTCTGTTTAGAAACCTTGTACAAGGTCTGAATCTAAATATTCTAAAGGAAATATTTGACCCTTTTTTCAAGGCTTATTTGTTTTCGTATGATTTCACCACAAGAAAATTCGTGACAATTTGACAAGAAATTTCTTGATTATTAATTTTTGTTATCTTTTAGGTATTATGGCGGAGTAAATAATATATATTTGTTCTTAATCCGTTCCAATTAGTCAGTTTACACCACACTCTGATAGCAGGTATACAACCAAATAAAAAGGGTCAAAATTTTTTAATTTTGAAAAATTTTAATGGAAAAATTCCTAAATTTTACTTTCTTTGATTATAAAAAGTTTAAACCTTTACTTTAGAAAAATGGTGTTGTATTCATTATTATTATATTTTTTTTATTCTAGTTCATGAGACTAGCTTATAGCTAGAGTTAGGACTAAGCTATATTAAAAAAGTATTTATTAGCTTAAGTACTTTGATACAATGCAAGCAAATGTCGATTTAACAGTAATGGATAATGAAATTGAAAGTGCTCATATACTTAACTTATGTTACAACTTACAATAAGTCTGTATTTGATTTTTCAGCATATACAAAACTTTTGCTTTATAAAAGTTAACGAAGGAGTTTACAATTTGTACGCTGCAAAGATTAAAAAAAATTCAAAATTATCACACAAAAAACAGCAATATTTAAAAATAATTCAGTTCCCCCCCCTTCCAAAAAAAAAAAATAACAACACTTTTTTAATTTTTTGTTTTAACTTTTATGATTTGTTTTTCCATTTTCTGCCATATCTTATTGTTCCTTTTGTTCCAGGCGTACAAGTGTTCCAGGATGGAATATATCTCTACTCATGATGGAACGGAGAATATAGAGAACCAAGCAGTCGGAGGAACAGGGAACAGGGTTGTGGAACCTTCACCCCGACCCCTAGAAACCACTTCAACCCTGGGGCCCCTGGCCGGCGCCCCCGCTGGATCAATTTTAGATTTACGAACCCCCTCCCAGGGGCATACTAGTAATCCGGCGCAGGGGCACCCTCCGTCAGGACCCCTTGAGGCTCGTCTTAGGGGCGACTCAGTACCTTCCTCTAATTTAGGGACTACCTCTCAGTCTGGGGTTATCCATGGAGCCTCTTCTGTACCTGTCTCTAGAAGAATACCCTCCGAAGTCCCCTCCGCACCCCTGAACCCCTCCGGGCCTCTGAACCCCTCAGGGCCCCTGAATCCCTCCGGGCCTCTGAACCCCTCCACGCCCCTGAATCCCTCAGTGCTACAAAGTCCTGCTGCCAGTCCTTCGATCCAACGCAAAGGAGCGTTTGCACGTTTTACCTCTCATATATCAAGGATAACGGCCTCGCATTCTAGACTCCCCACCCTGTCCTCTATTCCGTCCTCGTCACGGCCTACAGACCCAACCTCCCGGCCACCGGCCTCATCCTTGTCAGATACAGATCTCGGGACTAAGCCTAAAACCAAAGAACAGAAGAAAATAACAGGTATTTAATTTGTTTGTATTTTCTCAAAATTCTCGAGGTTTAAGTAACGTCTTTGATCAAAACAATCGCGATATGAATATCTCAGTCCTGGGATTTTCAAATTTGTCTAAAATAGCGCTAAATGCCATTTTATTTGTAAGTTTTAAGATACATTATTTATGCAGTTTTTCTTCATATTTCCTAATATAGTCGATCATAAAGCCGTTCCACTAAATTTTATGCCTTATTGACTATTAAATTAAATGTGTTTACGAAAATAACTGGTTTTTTTTGTTTAAAATACGAAAATAACTGGGTTTTTTGTTTAAATTACGAAAATAACTGGGGTTTTTTGTTTAAAATACGAAAATAACTGGGGTTTTTTTGTTTAAAATACGAAATAACTGGTTTTTTTTGTTTAAATTACGAAAATAACTGGGGGTTTTTTTGTTCAAATTACGAAAATAACTGGGGTTTTTTGTTTAAATTACGAAAATAACTGGGGTTTTTTGTTTAAAATACGAAAATAACTGGGGTTATTTGTTTAAAATACGAAAATAACTTGAGTTTTTTGGTTAAATTACGAAAATAACTGTTTTTTTTTTTCAGATGCGTTTCGATCCTCTCGTCGACCTAGATCTAAATCTCTGAGTAAACTAAAAAGATTAGGTAACTTCGGTGCATCAAGATCTCCCAGTGTTCATTCCAGAGATCCTCGTCGATCCCCGCCCCCCAGGGGGGCACAGGGGGAGGAGCAGTCCAGTGATTGATCGATTAGTTGATTGATTGATAGATCTATTAGTTATAAAAACATTTTCGCAATGGCAACTAAACCCAGCTAAATATTTAAAACAATAGTTGAAGTTTTTCTAAAAGAGACATATTTTACTGCACATATCTTTTTAAAACTCAAATC
Source organism: Eurytemora carolleeae (assembly GCF_000591075.1). Lineage (NCBI taxonomy): Eukaryota > Metazoa > Arthropoda > Copepoda > Calanoida > Temoridae > Eurytemora > Eurytemora carolleeae. Next base: position 11,123 of record NW_019398189.1, read on the forward strand.
AAATTTGTTTTTTTTTTTTGAGACTGATTTTTCATTAGATGTTTTTCTTTTCTGGCAAATGTTATTTTAACACCTTCTCTGTTTCGTAGGTTGGCTTGTTTTTGATGACTAGTCGAATACTTTTTGTAATTTCTAAAATTCAGAATTTTTTGGTTTTGTTTTGGTGACATTGTTTATTGAGTCATCTTGTTCCAGTGTTAGTTCAGATATAAATATAAATAACAAAATTTTACAAATTTCTTTAACATTTGTCAAAAACCCATGTTGGAGAAATTTTGCAAAAAATAACAACGAAAATTTGTGAGAATTTTCCATTTCATTGAATATATATGTACATAAAATTATATATTTAGACTGTGCGTCTGTACAATTGTACATGAGGCTAGCGGTACACAAGCAATATTAAAACCAGTTTCATGTATAAACCAATTCAACAAATTTGTGGGAACTAATATTCTAATCTTTAAATTTTTTAATCGGATTTTAAAAAGAAAGGGAAAAGGGTTTTTTTGAACTTTTATTACAAAACTCACTAAATAAAAATGTTGAATTGGAGTTTTTTATTTATTTTTAATAAAAATTGGTTTTAAATGAAAACTGTGATTTGTATTTGTGCTTTCAACAATAAAATATTATTATTGCACATTATTGTTTTTTTCTTTCTCATTCAGTGAGAACGTAAAACTTTAAGATAGGAATACGACTTTTAGATTGAAGTTCAATGAACACGGCAGCAGTGCAGTGTAAAAAGATATCAGTCGAAAAAGACCATTTATTAACATGTGGTTATTTCAAACAATGAATCACAAATTTCTTCGTCAAATCTTTATGCTAATCTGGCTTGTCTGTTTATTTGTATCCAATAAACGTCAAAACGGTTAAACCGATCGGGCCCAAATTTTGTGTGGGACCTTACATGACCTCAAAGAAGGTTAATAAATGATCAAAATTAAAAAAATTTGTGTAAAAAAGTATTTTATTTTGTAAAATTTTGAAAATGTGCGGAAAAATATTATGAAATTCGCAAACTTTTTTTGTTTTTGTTTTAAACTGTACAAAGAGAAGATGCACACAGATAAAGCCACAATTTAAAGTTTAAATAGAAGATGGGCGCGAAGCCCTAAAAGCCTAGTATTAAACAAAAAACATCACTGAACTTTTGGAAGTTTTTAATCCCTTCTAGTAATCAAAGTAATTTTCTCATCGACCAAGCAGTCTTGCCCTTGCAGCTGAAAATGACAGATTTCCGACAAAAGTTGTAGATTTAAAAATGAAGGAAAATGTGCTTAGGCATTTCTTCAGTAGCGCGTCAATACATTTATGAATACAATTTTTACATTAAAGTTTGAATCCATCAGAGTCCAGATACTGATAGAATTCATTAGAAAAAATTGGTCTTTCTGCTCCTGAGTCCTGTTATCATTGTTTTCTTTAAATTGAAAAATATTTATTAATCATAAAATTAAAAAATATTAAATATATGAAATTAATCTAATTCAAAATTTTCATCTTCCAAGGTGGGGAGGGTAGTTTGAAATCGTCTGCTGCGTAGATGGGTAGACCAAGAAGTTCCTTGACAGGGGTTTCTCGCCATAAATATCCTGAAACAACAATTTGTAAACACAGACAAATAATTGCAAAATTGTATTCCTGATAAGTTTGCTTTTGTTTAGACACTGCGCGATTTTTTTCTCTGATCAAAGAAATTATCCAAAGCTAATTTAAAAACCTAAAAAGATTTTACTAATAGTTTTGAAATATATATTTGGCAATAATAAGCAAACTTTGTCTATCCTGCAGTTTTGAAATAGGATTTTTAACTCAGATTATTGTGGAGCCTCTAAATTGACTTTGAATGTTTAAAAATGATGCGGATCAGTAATTGTAATCCCGTTAAAGTCTCCAAAGCTCTCAAAGCTAGGTAAATGACAGGATATTGTTACGTTAACCCGAGCCCGAATTTAAAGAATTTAAGCTGCTTCGCTAAACCGCCAAAAACCGGTAACTGAACACCGGCTCAAATCTCGAAACACATAATACAATTTTAAGTGGAACCAACCATGTTTTGAGCCGCGTCTCAAATTTCTTGCGTGGCTAAAAAAAATAGAAAAATAATTAGTTTAAGCCATTTCGAGGTGGGAACACGAGTATTGTGGACAGAGGCGGCTTATGGGGGGAGAGGGGGGACGCCCCCCCCCCAAGAAAATTGGAGGGACGTCCTCCTCCCTGGAAAACCGGGGGCGTGGGGACGTCCCCCCCCATCTCCTGGAAAAATTAGCAGCGCAAGGAAAGAGCAGGCACCTTATAGCCCTTTAATTTTGATTTTTAAGAATATATTGAAAATTCCCCCCCCCCCCCTCCTTGGAAAATATCATAAGCCGCCCCTGACTGTGGATATCGAGATCAGACTTTTTGTTAAACTACTAGATAAGTTTAATCTTACCCTGGAGGATTAACTTTAATATAAAGATTAAGCAGTGATCCTCAAATTAAAAGTGCCCAAAGTGGAGATCAAGCTATCGGGACTATAGAGTTCTCAGCTCTTTTCATGTAATTGTTTAATATAGCCTCGGATATCATTAATTAGAAATTTCTAAACATGGCTTGTATGAGACCGATAAAACTCTGTAATATGAAGACGACATTTCTGCCTTTTTATGTGTATTTGATGCTGTCAAGGCCAAAATTTTGCGAGTAGCTTGAAAATCAACTTAATAAGTCGGTCAAATGGGTCTGTGTACACTGCATAGACCAGTTGCTGTGTTTCATGTGCATTGTATGTACTATTTGAAATCATAACTTGAGTCAAAAAGCCGTCTTCCTATTCCACAGTTTGACGGGTCCTTCTGTATATTCGAAACTAAGCTTAAAATTTTACCAATTGACCCCTCGTACACGTTCGAGAATCCAGACAGGTCGATTGTGATTGTCCTTTAGAATATAATTAAATATATTAATGAAAATGATTTTTAAAATAAAATTCTTGTTTTATTTGTTGATATAAATTTTATGGTGTATTTTTCCCTGAAAGACAGAACTAAGCAGATTTAAGCTCATTTGAAAAAAAATTTCAATTAAAATGAAAAATTGATATAAAGGAACTGAGTTATTACCATACACTTTGATTTTCTAATCACTATATCTTTGAAACCCGATGTCGTAGACCTTCGATATTTTAAACTATGAATTCTGTTGGATCAGATAGTCTAAGTCAAATATCAAAGGTTTACAACATTAGAGGATTAGAAAAATTTGAGTTTGTAACAAAAACTCAGCTCCTTTGAATATTAAAACTCATTTTTAAACATTGATGTAGTAATGTCTTTTTGAATGCCATCTTTGTGCATGTATATAATGATAAAATAACAGTAAAAATGGTAGATTTTACCGTTGACCAATTTGGTGAACAGACTCTTTAGGGATCTCGATCCAACTATTGGTATTACTCCCTGCATCACACTCAGCAGGTTCAGAGGAGCAGTAGTAGAATCCACTAAATATTATTAATTAAAAGGACTGTGAGCAATTCCCGATTTACAACGGTACCCTTAAAAGCTTTTACTGATCAAGTATAAATTAGACATTATTTATTCTCCTTGAAAATACGCCTTGTTGCTATACGTAGCTGTTTCTGTAGGTTGGATTTCTATAAGGTTTAACTTCATTTTTGAAGTCAAACCTTATACGCTGAAAAAAACACTTTCCGAGTCAGAAAAAACGACGGTTTCTTCCAGATCAGCTTAAGGTTACAAGGATACCCTTATAGATCTGGAATCGCTATCTTTGCATGAAGGGTCACTTGAAATTGCGCTTACAGTCCCTTTAAAGGGATCTTTCGGATATTTCCAAATAATCGTATTGTCCCAGATCCTAATTGAAAAAGAACTAATCTAAATTCAAAACCAGATAATTCATGATGTTTAAGTTTAGAACAGCGATAAGAATTTAACAGGTTTAAAGATAGAAAAAGAATAAATCTTCCTCATGGTAATCAGATAAAGGTCTTGAATTGGAATTAAAATGAGGTCATTTATTTACATATTTTATAGTTTAATTAGACATTTTATTAAAAGACATTTCTTGAAGATCACACAGAAGGTTTTGTAAAATTTTCTCTTTGTCTTTGAATTGCCTATTTTTATAAAAAAAAAAACTTTTAAACATGATTCATGGTTTTAAGTTCATAAATGCTGAAAGACACCTGATCTCTACGTCAAGATATTGAAAATCCTGATCATAGTCAACAAAAACAAGATCTCCAGGCTCCTAAATTAAAAATATAAGCTGAGATACAAATCGTTTTATGTTTAAAGTTTTTATACTTTTAACAGGCCTTACAAGATTCTAAGATGTTTGACTTTTTTCAAATTGGTGATCTTAAAGTTTGCAGGTTTTAAATTCAAAATGTTAACTCTGTTTACAAAAAGATATTGACCAAAATAATTATTTGTAACTGATCGATTTCATTTTTCGTTTTGATGTATTGTGTACAAACAATATATAATTAAAGCAAACTTACTATCATAAATTTTTAGAAATTATAACAAAAAGTTTTTTTAAAGTTAAAAACTGTCTCTCCAAAAACTCAGTGATATTTGTTAATCTATTTCCTCTGAGAAAATCTTTGTAAGACAAATTGAACAAAAAAGGTTTGAAATTCCTCTGATGCAAAGTTAATTTTTCCTAAAGAAATGTCATCAAAAATGTCCAAAAAATCCTTTATAATATTGGTTCAAATTAAGGCTCTGGCCACCACAATAGATTTGTTTGGAACACCCTGTACATACTTTTTCAGGTTGAGCTAGCCCTATGTTGATTGGAAAAGGACCATTTGTTGGGAAATCTGTAAACCCATAGGCAACATGGAGGCCAGCGATTGCCAATCTTTCAGCAGCAATTTGCTTATATCTAAATACACACAAAATGATTAAAATATTGAATCTAAAAAGCAGCCCTAAATGTATTTTGACCAGTGCTATATATGGTGATATGTCCAGCTATCATGTACTATAATTATATGAATCTTAACTTTTAAAGTAAAAAAATATTTAAGAAGTCATTCTTCATTTAAAAGATAAAGTCCCATTTTTAATTTTTTGCTTTTACTTTAGCAAATATTTTACAGTAAAACCCTTGCCAAGGTTCAGTACCCCCTCCCCTTCTTGCACTCTACCAAAATTTGACATGAAAAAAAATAAACAGTTAAACCCTAATTAAGCCATACTTCGAAAGAATTCATCAAATGTTGTATTCTTTACTTTCTGATAATGGAATGTTGCAGATATTTAGTTTTTTAATGAGATGATTATATGGAGCTCTTTAAAACTGTTCTTGCATATGCATGGCTATTTATTTATTTTCGAAAATACTGAGATTTACGTAAAATAGTATAAAACCCATTGAAAAATTGTCAAGACGACATTTGATGAATTCTTTCGATGTATGGCTCATCTAGGGTTTAACTGTAAAAAAAAACTATTCAAAAACTAACTTTACCTGGGACAAATGCCACCAGCTGGGTCAAATGTGTCTAGGGGTGAAGACATGAACACATTTTTCATCAAATCATTTGGAACATACCCAACATCTGCAGTCTAAAATATTAGAAAATTATTGATTGGTCTGAAAGTTTGGCCAAGCATAGAGAGAAAAGATCTAAAAAAAGCTCGGAACTGTTGAATAATTTATGTAGAATGATATTGGAACTGAGGTTGGAACTGTTGAATAATTTATGCAGAATGATATTGGAACTGAGGTTGGAACTGTTGAGTTGATAATCCCTTCAAAAGGCACAAATCTGCAACTGAAAGGGACTGTAACTCTAATTTCAAGTGACTCTTCGTTTTATTAAACTGTATTTTTTTCATTTGTGGTTAGCGCATTTCTTGCTTATGAGAAACAACGGAGAAACTATCAGAACGACGTTACGAACCACATTTTGTATCAGATTAAGGTATAAATGGTACCGTTGTAAATCGACCATTGTCATCTCTCCACGGAGGGTCTCTTTAAATAAAAGATTCCGTACAAGGTAGATCTTAATTAAAGGCATTAAAGATTTCAGTCCGAAAATTTCAACCTCTGAACATTAACAACCATATAAACTATAAAGCTTGATGACAGCTGTTACCTGATGCCATCTTATGACCGGAAACCCAGCATCTGTACTGTCAGGCCGCCATGTAGAAAGCTGGACAAATCCAAATGGCGCTGGAAAAAAAGTCACAAGTCCAACTTTTTAAAGCCTTCTCATTTTAGACCCCCTTTCTTTTTTTGCTTTGGTTCTGGGGAGCCAGGAGGTGAAAAAGAATTTCAAAATCTGTGCACAAATAGACTAATAGCCTAATTCATATTCATTATCATAGGGATGACCTATTTCAGATTTTTTAATTCCTTTCAAGGCCCTGTACCCTGCCATATGCATTAAAAAATAACAAAATTTTATGCAAACAGCATGAATTTTAAATTGTCATCAATGTTTTATCCCAGATTATAAAACTAGTTACCTTCAGGGGAAGTTGCTGAATTAGCTGAAAACTCTTCCCTCCAATCGGAGATCATGGCCGGGAAAGAGCAGTTATATAGATCTCTGGGTAAAATGTAGATAAAGGTTTAACCCAGAACTTTGGAGACATCAAAGGAATTTATAAAAAAGCGTCTGGGACAATTTTTCAAAGGGTTTTATAATTTTAGTACCTTTATCTCAGTAATTGTAATAATAAATAGCCATGAAATATGCGACAGTTTTAAAGAATATAATTATTCAGTAAAAAAAACTAAATATCTCCAGTATTTTATTATCAGCAGGCTAAGAAAACAACATTTTATCTATTTTTTTGATGACTCCAAGTCCAAAGTTCTGGATTGAACTGTAAGAAAATATGTTTACATGCCGGGGCCTCTCCTGACATTTTTTGGCAACCTTGCGTAACCATCTATCTATCTTAAACTAGCCTAATCTGGATAAGTATAATCACGCGTGGTTGCAAAAAAAATAGGAGGTGAAGGGGTCCAAAATGGCTATGAGGGAACAAGGCACGGTATTTTCAACATTTATGGGTTATTGGCTTTCAGGAGGATCCATAAAAATCTGCGGAATCGATTACAAACCTCAACATTCTGGACGGTAAAAAGCAAAAAAACAGAAAAGTCAAACAAAAACCATAAAAACTATGCCAATGTATAAAACCCAAAAATTCATATGAAGTAAAAAAAAATATTACCTATTCCGTTCTCCATTAGCCTCTCCTTGATACCAGAGGAATCCGGTGACAGCATTCCGTTTCAGAGGATTTATCATTCCGTTCCATAGGGAGGAGGTGGTATAAGCTGGAGTACCTTCGTTAACACTTGCAGGAATACCACATCTACGATGGAGAAGGAACCTTTGATATTTCCAACTTTGATTGTTTGTTTCTTACAGAATACTCCGGACTAACCAGAGTGAGCAAGCATTTGGTTTCTTCTATTTGAAATCAAACGTGTTTTGGTCTTTAATTCAACAATCATTTACTTTACGGATTTGTTTATTTTATACATTTTCATTCAAAATTCATATGCAAACAAAAAGTATTTAAGAAAAAAAGGCTAACAAATTATGTCTAATGGGTCAAATTGTGATCGAAAGTCACAGCTTTCTGGAATATTGACAGAACCGTTAAATCCACGTGAGAAGTCATAGTTTGAAATATCAAAGATCTCCCAGATATCGTGTTGTAAAGATAAAAGGACTTAAAGATCAGAGCTCGTGACAAAATCCTAAATTCTTTAAGATGTAAGGGAAGCCTAAATTCTGAATACTTTGATCATAATTATTTGAGGTAATCAGTTGTTTTCCAATTAATGATAAAAGACTTACTTTTGTCAAATAATAAGAAGTTGATTTTTTACCACAAACTCTGATGGTGCCCATATATCTTTGCAACCCAACGTCATAGATATTTCAAAATATGAATTCTTTTAGAGCTAATACTAAGTCTGAAATATCCAAGGTTTACACCGACAGTATGCAAAGATATAAGGGATTAGAAAATTTGAGTTTGTGGCAAAAACTTAGTTCCATGATATTTCTAAAAAAGCACTTACTCGTCCAGTGTCTCTTGATCAGACCAAGACTCGATAGGAGTACCAGCCCAGTCCGCAGAGACAAGACCTTGTGGTATCTCAGTAACATCATAAACAGACCGAGCAAACAGGAAGCATATTGCCGACATGGACTGCATTAAAAAAAACAGCTTTAACCTGTGTTAAGGGAAAAGGATTCCTGATTTTAAAAGAGAACCCTCACTAATTTCAAAGAAAAAATTCTGGAAATTTGCTGTTTTTGCTCGAATTTTATATATTTTTAGCCATATTTCTTGGTTCTGATTCTGATTAAATCTGTCTCACGTTTTAAAGATTTTCATGCCAGATTGTGGTACTTCTCTCACACCCAAATATCATGAACGCTCCCTTTAAATGCCGAGTTTGTATATTGTATAATACCTAAAAACTCCCTAAATCCCTGCTGGAGACCAAGGCAGAGAATATACCTGAAGACTCCCTAGATCCTCAGCTGGAGACTAAGGANGAAGACTCCCTAGATCTGCTTCTGAAGACCAAGAAAGAGAATATACCTGAAGACTCTCTAGATCCTCTGCTGGAGACCAAGAAAGAGAATGGGTTTGATCATAATTATCATCTGTTTCCTCCAGCGCTTGGTTTGTTACAATAGTATACCTAATCCTATCTAAATACAAGGGATTATAGACAAACATTTAAGTGATTCTTCATTTTTATATGGAGCTTTAAAACTTTTCGTAAGAACGTACAAAAGAAAAAACAAACTTTTAGCTGAACAAATCAGGATATTGTGTTCGTCCTTGATCAGAAAAAGGTTTAGAGGGACCGGTTTTGTTAAATACAGTATTTTTTATCGTATCGACTATTATCTTACTATATATTGCAGGTATTATGTTTTAAAGAACTTTTTTTTAAATCTTCTTTGTCAATTATTTGTTGTTCTACCTGTGTAAACTTCAGAAGCATCTATTTCGTCTGCAGCATTTTCAATATTCAGCATGTTCTAAAAAAAGTTTCCAAAAAATTAGTATTACAATTTTAGCAATGAAACCGTATAAGAAATTAATAAATGAATGAAATTACGATTCAGTTGATCTTTGAGAATTAGTTCATTTGAAAAGTTTCGACCGCATGGTTCACTGCAATCTCAGGGATTATGAAATCTCTATTAAATTCGCACTGGTCCGACATTATCCGCGCACTGTACTGGTATTAATTCTGCCTCATAATTGGCAATATTTCAGTCAAAGTACAACGTATTTAAAACTGATTTTGCTTTCCTTACACTAGATGTCAAATCTTAGCCGGCCGGACAAACGTTCTGACCTCTGCAATCTCAGAATCAAAGATCAAAATTTGTTTAAAGATATTAAATAAATATAAAGTATCTATTTACTTGCTCCATGTTTCCTTGTCCTGAACAAATCCAAATATCTCCGTAAAGAACATTTTCTAATTTTAGTTCTCCGTCAGATGCCTAAACAATACTGTGATAACCAGAAAACTCTGGAATAGGAAGACGACTTTTAAACTTGAATTATGACCTTAGATAGTCCAATGAGCACGGGAAACAGAATATTTATAAAATTAAAAAAGTAAAATTATAGATTTAAGATAATTTAACCTCAAAACTACAAATCGTGTTCTCAGACTCTCCTCTCAAAAGAAACTCCCAAACATCCTCGGCAACCTTAGATTTAAAGATAAAGTAAAAAAAAAATGATTTCAAATTTCTATATTTTCTGTGGAACCCGCATAGAACAAACGACCCTGTTTTAGAGTCTGAAAACGACCCGCACGACCCCAAAAACGGGCGCCGGCCCGACTCTGTTTTAGTACTAATAA
>NW_019398190.1:0-20909 GCF_000591075.1 Eurytemora carolleeae
CGGGGGCTGGTGGGCTAGCCGGCCAGCTCACGGGGTACTAGGGTTAAATGCTAGCCCAGGGTGGAGCGAAATCTGGGGAAAAAGAATCAGTTGATCATCAGCTCCCTTAACTAGAGGTTCCCTTGAAGATTCCCCATCACTCTGAAATAACTTCAATTCATAATATTTGATTCGTATAGTATCATCCTTTTAGTTTTTGTATCTTTATAAATAATAAACGGTAAAAAAAACCGACTCGTTGAATATTAATAATGCCTTGATTCATTTTCCTTCATATGTAATATTACATAGGTAATTACTGAGTATGTTTCTAAGTAAAATTTTTTTATTGTACATAATGTTGATTCTAATATGCTGCTGTATAATTATTTGAGGCTGCAAAGAGGATTTGACATTTTCGATATGCACACTATTTTAAATCGTTATCTCTGAAAGAACACTTTTTGTTTTGTTCAAAAAAAGGCTTCTAGTTTATATAGAGTGCTGAGTTTAGAAATAATGAACAAAAAAACGAAAGTCTTCATAAAAAAATATCGACATTTCATCAAGGACAACAAATAAAATTAAAATATACACAAAGAATTATTAAAAAAAAATGTTAAACAATAATTTTGGTGTTACAATTTTTTTTACAGTGCTCCTCGCCTTTACAGTGCTCCTGAGAAAAAAAAATTATAAATTGCAATTAGTAAACCCTATTCAGGCTGACGTTTTTTTTTAATCCAAAATCGATTAAATAATCTAATTTTTAAATATCGATGCACCAGATTACAAAGAAATAGGGATTAGCTGATTTAAGTTTGTGACTAAGACTAACTTCCTTTATGTATACTGCTATCGTCGCATTCAATAATATAATGAAGACAACTTTCGAATTAAATTTTGATTTATATCAAGCTTTTAAAATACGCATACACATGGAAGCAATCAAAACTTAAAGGGAGAGACCGGCTTAACATGGTTGTTGAGCTCAAAGTACAGTATTGTAAAGAAAAACTTTAGATGTCAATGAGACATTTTTACTGTTTACAATCTTTAAATAAGAGCGGAACGTCGTTTGAAATATTTCACCTGTTGTTTCAGTCAGCAGAATTAAAAGAAACGTTTTTGTTTACAACTCTTAAATAACATAATAAAACTAGTTACAATTATGAACTTATATCATTGGAAGTAAGTTTTTAAAATTCATTTTAAAATCACGCAGGTTTACTTTATTCAAATTCTTTCAGCTAGGGTCGCTTGATGGAGGTGTTGTTATTTTTGTTGTGAAGACGACATATTGAAACAATTGCTTTCATCAATAATTTCTTTTAAGACATATGTTCCTAAATAGCAAATTAGAGAAAATATCTCATTGTTATCTAATGCATCCTATTTTTCTCCAGAATACTTCCCTTTCAGCCCAACTACCATGTTAAGCTAGACTCTGCCTTTAAATATAAAAAGTGTCAACTTTGGGCTTGATTTTCAGGATAGTGCAAAAGGAATCCATTCAACTTGTTTTTGATTTTCTAAATAATGAAAGACTATTTTGTACTATTTAGTATAAATTGTATGGTTATTTATGCATTAACCAATTTTTGCCATGCAACTCAACAAATTTGTCTTTAAAACATTCGAGAAAAGTGAGGACTTTAAGATCGTCTTTGATTCAGGCGGAATTTTTGTTTCCACAATAAGAGTGATAGATCGGTTTAAACAAATACAGGGTGTCCCAAAAACATGGGAATTCAGTTACGAATTGGATATCGTCTTTGTATTGAATTAGCCTTGTAATACCTAATTTCAAAAGCCATAATATTATTATGTCTGCTAGAGTTTATTTTATGAAAAGGGTAAAAGACTGTAAAGATGTGTCTATAATGTCTCCGCAAGATGAATAGTGAATACGGCCGGATAGATTTACACTGTTTGTATACTGCAATTTTCTTGTTTTACTAAGTACAACCGTATGCAGTCAAAAACAGTAAAAGCATTTATTTTTATTTTGAAAATTAACGTAAATGAAGTATTGCTGTTTCTGAACGTTAACTACTTCTTTAATTCAAGAATCTAAGCACTAAACCATCCATTAGATAGTACTTCTGAATTGCAACTCTCGTTAACGAACTAGACAACCGTTACTATTAAAGGAAATTATAACCAATGTTGTCCTTATGCATCAAACCGATAACTAATAAAGTAAAAAAGTTACATCATATTTCTGATTTAAAATTCGGTGATGGTGATGGACCAAACCTCTGTACAGTAAAAAACTAAAAAGTAGATGTTAGTTCCACATTTATTGAAAATATATTTCGGTCTGGGTTGACCCTGGTCAGTTCTAACGATATAATAACCATCAAAATCAATAAAAAAAATAAAAAATTTTTGTTAAAAACCCAAGAAAATAAACAAACAAAAAAGATTTTTCAAACAAAAATTTGGGCTGTCAAATGGACATAGGGTATGAGATTATGAGATGGAAAAAAGATAATTTGCAAATATTTACTTTAAACAAAATATTTTAAGACAATTATTATTCCTTGAGATTGTTTCTGTCACAAAGGTTAAAAACAAACTGTTTAGATGTATGTGTATAAAGTGGTGGTGGGGGTTGAACTAATTAACGAACTTTTGCGTAAATCGGGGGAAGGGGGAGGCGGGGACGGCTTGGATATCCCTGACCTAAGTTTCTATGTGTTTAACTCTGAACCCTATAAAGGCTTGGGGTCTGAATCTATATATAGCCTGGGGGGCGTTTGGCGCCCCCCCCCCCTAGAAAAAGGCCTTAAAGAATAGGTATAGGTTTGAAATACATGTTCATAGCCCAATTTTTCAAGGCCAGCTCATAGAAAAAAACGCCTCCCCCCCAGGCTATTCATAGATTCAGCCCCCCCCCCCTCCAGCCTTTATAGGGTTAAATTTTTTCGGTTTTTAAGGAACGTTTAATAATTGGGGTCTGTCCGGTTAAAATTCAACAAGTTCTGTAATTTTCAAGGAAATTTTCGCATTTTGTAATTTTTCTTGTACACGCCATTAGTGTTTTTAATTTTAATTTTAGAATCGTTTAAGTCAGTTCCTTTAAAACGTCAGTTCCTTTAAAACATCAGTTCTTTTAAAACGCCAGTTCCTTTTAAACATCAGTTCCTTTAAAACGTCAGTTCCTTTTAAAACGCCAGTTCCTTTAAAACGTCAGTTTCTTCAAAACGTCAGTTCCTTTAAAACGTCAGTTTCTTTAAATCGTCAGTTCCTTTAAAACGTCAGTTCCTTTCAAACGTCAGTTCCTTTAAAACATAAATTTCTTTAAAACGTCAGTTCCTTTAAAAGCCTCAGTTCTTTTAAAACGTCAGTTCCTTTAAAACATAAATTTCTTTAAAAGTGAGTTACTTTAAAAGCGTCAGTTCTTTTAAAACGTCAGTTCCTTTAAAACGTAAGTTCCTATAAAACGTCAGTTCCTTTAAAACGTAAGTTCCTTTAAAACGTCAGTTCCTTTAAAAGGTGAGAGCAGGAACATCAAATTGAAACAATGTGTTTGTTTTTATCCTCAAAATTAATCTATCTTTAAAAATAATACAATTCATTAAGTCGAATATTTAAGTTTTTCTAATTACAATTTGTTTTTCAGATAAATAATTCATAAGAAGAATAATATATATAGTTGCTTTTATCAAATTAATTTCTTTAAAAAAATTATTAATTTAGCTAGAACTAAATTTCACCATTTTATATTAAACCTTAATTCAAAAGTTTATAATCTATAAATATTGGATGTTATTTTCCAAAATATTTAACCCTTATCAATTCTAATCTCAAAATATTTTTCAAGACGTTGAATACTCTTGAAAAATAATGTTTCAAATATATTTACTTAAAAATTGTACATACTTCACCCGATAAATTAAATAATGCTTTAAATTCTGTCTTACTGTTTTCAGTATTCATAATTCTGAACCTGAACTTTTTAAAAAAATATGTATGTATATTTGTATAACCTACCCCTGCTATTAATCCTAATGCTAAAATCCATCTTAAGTTTGAAGAACTTAAACTTTAAGATAAAAGGTTCAATCCTTGATAGAGGATTTAGTCAATTTTTGTACGCAAGGATAATAAGATACATAAATTTTCTTAAATTCAAACAAATTATAACTTAATTATAACTTACTGGCTACACTGAACTTTACCATGAAAAAAACTGTTTATTTTGTAAAAAAGTATAAGATGAATTAAGAACAAAAAAAAACAAGATATAAAGCTTAGAAAATATTATGTCAAGAATGAATGAAGTAAAACTTTAAGTATTGATTGTTTTTGCTAAAATCGACAAAGATATATCGCAAGATTAACGTTTATGCTTCCAGCTAGGGCTGGGCACATTCCAACGTTGTCTAACCGTTCCAACAATTAAAAAAAAGATTTCAGGTAGCCGTTAATTTCAAAGGGAAGAACGGAACATTTGTTTCGTTAAAGGCATTAAATGTTTTTTAAAAATTATCGTTAGCTAAAATCTTAATTTTATTAACGTGGTTAACGGAAAATTTTCAACAAGCGTTAACCAGTCGTTACAGTTTATTATAATATTAACAGCCCAAAGCGCCGGAAAAAAAATTCTTTAACAATTAAGAATTGTTGATGGCACCACTATTTACACTCTATTTCAGTATTAATAGAGCAAAGCACTAAAAGAAATTCGTTAACGGTTTAAAAGTTGTTAAAGGCGCAGCTGTTAACAGTCTTTTTCAGTATTTTCGGGGCAAAGCACCAAAAAATAGTTCTTTGACGATAATAAAATCATTGATGGAGCAGCCGTTTACGATTTTTGTAGTATTAACTCCGTTAATGGTTTATTTAATCGATAACAGTACTAGCTGGACAAACTCCAATTTTTTATCAAAATTGAGAATACGACAAAACGCAGAAATTTTTTTTCTTTTTCTTTTACGAGTTTATGCAATTTGAAGCAGAAAAATAACGAAATTTACTATTTTAAAAAAATCCGTTCCGTTTTTGTTTGAAACCGTTTATTTTTATTTCAAAACCAGCTTATCCGTTTCGTTAACGGTTTAAAAATCATGGTTTTTTTTCCTTCCTTAACATACTATTCCCTTAAACCTGAGTTCCGTTTACGGATTTTTGCCCAGCCCTACTCCCAGCGCGACGTCAACCCTAACCGTATTTTCTATCTGAAATAGGCTTTTAAGTTTATTTTTTTTAAATCACAATGAGCCTGTCACACATTTTAGGTGCAGTTTTAGGTTTTTGCATCAAGACTGAGCTGTTTATATTTTATGGACATTTTTATGAATTAATTTTGTACTAAAAATTTATTTTGGAATACCGTGTTAAAGTTGTTAAAAGTTATCATTAATACATACCTTGTGCCCATTTTGTTTGCTCAAAAACAAACAAACACTCGAGATAAGCCTAATTTTAAGATGAAGCCAAGGATAGTTTTACAAACATTTTCAGAAAAATGTTTAACTGATATGATTTATACAATCATAGAGGTAGTCTCCACTTAATCATTGCTCTGTGCTCCCAACGTTTCCCAAATCATTCAGTATTTTATTTAAAATCTTCAAATGTTCAAGCCAAATTTATTATGTTAACCCTGAAATACCTTATATCTATTTATAGCCCTGGGGGAGGGGGGTTCCAGTAGCAGTACATAAAATAGATGTTAAAATGTCAAAATAATCTATGTTAATTTATCAAAGGAATTGTTCCGTGCTCTCAGCTGCTCATGTTGCCATTATCTGTGGCAAATCGTCAGGGAAGCATTCCTGTATTTACTATTTACACTTTGCAGTCGAAAGTCTATTAGATTTTTCTTTAAATATCCCCAAAAGATGATAAAACCCTGGATCAGCCTTAGGATTTATTTATTCATTTTTATAGTCAACGATATTTTTTGCCTTAAAAATAATTTTATGCTTTTGATTTTTCAAGTTTAACATAGTTTAACACAAGTGTGCTCTGTCAATGAAAATATTTTATAAAAAAAATTAATATGATAAAGAGAACCCGTTGAACTAGTACACAGTACTGGTCTCTGCTAGGCATATTTTTGAAGGTCTGTTAAAGACATTAAGGTTTTTTAACATTTAATGTGCTCATAAAAATGTAACTTATTTATAAGTGTGTTATGCTATTTTTCCTGTATAAATATAATACTCAAAATTATTTTTTAAACCTTAAATTAGATTGAAACTTTGCATAAGCAAAATTGTTTATCATTCAATTTTGAAATGAGATTTACATCTCAAATTTAATTGTTGAATTATAGTTTAACTATTTCTCCCAATTTATTAAATATGGTCTCTAATAGCATAAAATGGTGTCCATTTTGTTTTCAAAAGCATGATCCATAACTAACGATGGTTAATAATAAATCTAAAACTAAAACTTTAACCTTTTTTCAAGTCGAATTTTCAAAGTTCATTTGAGAAATGGTCCAATATTTTTACGAACATAATATTTTGCCAATTTTTTTTTGTCTTTAATCCTTGGTGAAACTTTAAACTAATTTAAAAGGAGCAAGAAATGCAATGTTGCTTGAACCAGGAATTTCCAGCGTTCGATTCCCCCTGGAGAAAATACACCACTGGCCAACGTTCTCATTCTCATCACATATGTCCTGTAAGTAACATCATATTATAATACTTAGCGCCGAAAAGACAAACAAATTATTGAAATAATGGTTTTTGGCCTGCTTTGCGCCTCTTTCGTCGTAAACATTTTTACTTTTAAATGTTACTTTTCTTTTAAAAAGGTTTGATTTTTATGTAAGAAGCAAACATTTTAATTTCTCATGATTTTCCTGTTTTGTTTCGTTGATTTATATATTTTTATTAACCGAAATTTATTTTAGGTAAAACTTTTCTATTTCTTTCGGTCTTTTTACTGTGGCCAATGTCAATTGCCAACGTATAGTTTTCAACGAATTTAAACCCAAATGGATCAGCCTTTCCTTGAATAAAACCAAATAGAAATTGTCTTTGAGATGAATGTGTAAATAACTTTTTGAAGTCATTCAAAATTCTCAACATTTTCCAAATTATAAACATGGCAATCTAATTCATATTTTTTCGGACAACACTTTTATGTCTGCTTGCTTGCTTTGCATTGAGGGTAACTTGAAATTACACTCACAGTTACTTTAACTTAGAGAATCTTTGCCTTGGAGTTCAGCAAGCTTCTGGGCTCTGAGAGATATATTTGGAGAATTTAACTTCTTCCTGACATATCTTGTGGTAGCAAGTGTACGGGTGAGAACTAAAATAAATCGGTCTCTTTCCTCAATAAAATTTAACCCTATCTCTGCTGGGTTACTTGAAAACCAGGATATGCTGGGGGGGGTCAATTTGACCCCCCCCCTCTAAATCCCATGTTTGATGTCCAAATACGACAAATGATACATCATTGGAAAGCTCTTGTGCTCTACTCTTAGAACCTGCAAATAAATTTGCAAATTTGCAAAAATTGAATTTTTTATGGCAAAATCCATTTATATAGTAAAAATTTTTGAAAAAAAATTGTCAAAAATATGAAAAATTCTACATTTTTGGAAAGCCCTTGACCATGTCATTTCATTTATGCAAAAATTTTTGCAAAATTTTAAGTAACATGATTTTTAATCAAGAAAAACAAATAATGTGCAAATTTCCTTTGACAGGTTGTTTGCAAAACATTTTGCAATTTTTTTTCGCAAATCTTGTGCAATTCGTTTCCTTATGTCAAAGGCTTTCCATAAAGCTAAATTTTATCAAAATCTGACAAGTGGAAGCGGGTCAAAACAAAGATTTAGTTTGTTACAGGAAAAAGCAGTCATTCAGGCAGTGTGCCTGAGGAGTCAGGCAGTTAGTATTAAAGACCGGTTTTAGACCTAAAGGGAGGGCTTTGGGTATGTAGGAAAAGTCAGAAAATTTCAACAGCCTCAGACCAATACTTTTTGAGTTATGTAAAAAAAAACTACAGGGGGGAGGTCAAATTGACCCCCCCCCCCCAGCAGGAATATGGTTAATCAGTAAATCCGGATATCCTTGCAACCTGGTTCTATAGAATGTTATCATTTCAAACTACGAGTTCTGTTAATCTCTAAGAAATGTCAAATGTTCATATTACAAAATTTGTTGGAGCACAAGAGCCAAATTCACCTTAGTAGCTTGATTTTGCAAACGTTGATGATAAATATTTTTACAAATTATTGGGTTGTACGTATCAAAATGAATTAAAAATATTCCTTTTTGGTGTTATTTTTTTTATTTTTCCCATAGCATAAAAAATCATTTTCTTATAAATCTTCATTTGAGAAAGACTTTGCTTACTTTTTGTTTGTAAAAACTACATGTTTTTAGTTTTATGCAAAAAAGATTTTAACTATATATTTATTGAAACATGCAATGCAGTGCATGCTAAGCTCAATGATGGGCTTGTGGAACTTAGTGACCACTATACGCTTCTCTTACCTTTTTAATATTAATGATATACAGGTAAATAATACATTAAACTGATTCAGTTAAATGATACATTTTTTGACAATATTCAGTTCAACCCAAAATTTCAAGAACAACCGAAGAATTTACAAAATTATGTTTTCTAAACCTACTGATAACATAATTCTGCAGATATTATTTTGTTTATCTAATTAGCAATATTAAGCCCTTTAAATCTGTTTCCGCATATGCCATGACTATTTATTTATGTTTACATTTACTGAGGTTCAGATATAATAGTATAACCCTTTAAAACTTGCTTATAAGACATTTTTTAAATTCTATTGATTGCTTCAAAGTTCTGGGTTACACTGTAATTAGAATTTCCAGCGAAAACATTTCATATTTTGCAAACTTTTTCGCAAAATTTTACATTTTTTCGCGAGAATGAATTTTGGGAAAGAAAGCAAAAACGATGCAAATTTTGTGAGAGAAAAAAATATAAGACAAATTCACAAAAATTTGCAAAAGATTGATCTACTTTTAGAAAAAATTGCGTAATTTTTGATACAGAAAGCAACAATTTTAGCAAACAAAAAAGCAACGATTTTTGCAACTTTTTCGTTATTATTCAATAGCAATTAAGGGAACGAAAACAGGCAAAATATCTATAAAATTCTAGTTTTTAGTAAACATTCGTTATTTTATCCTAATTGAGTTTTTCAGGTCAAAAAAGTATTTCCCACTTGCACGCCCCTTACTTATTAATGCTATTTAGAACTTTTGTGCCCCCCCCCCGTAGAATTTCCTAGCTACGGGCCTGCGTAACATCTATTTAAGAGTTTCAAGATTATTTATTATCTCTGTGGTCACCTCTTTAAATTTGCTGTAATCTCAGCAAAACTTGGTAAAATTCTCTATAATATCCAGCAAAACCAAAAAATGCTGATCATTCTTACCCCGGGGCAACTCTGCACAATCGTGTTAACATAAGAACCCAATAATTTAACTTTTTTTTGTGTCCAGGATACTCCACTTCTGTTCTAAAAAGAAATGTATTTTCAAATTTTTTATTCCTGCATCTCTGTGTGCCTGAAAAACTAATTTGATCAAATTACATGAGAAATAACATCATTAATGTGCAGAAGTATATCATCTCAATGGATTCCTTCCACACCCAGTCCCAACATGTCAACAAGTTTTTTAACTAAATGGCATTACGTGGCTCCTGCATTTCAGCCCAAAGGGCATACGAGAAAAGAGAAAGTTGAAAAATTTTAGATGAGCCTGATGAGTAGTGAATCAAAAATATCACTAATATTGGGTCTGGGAAAGGAATCATGAACTGTCATTTTAGTGACCTGGCAAACATCTAAACACCATGGCTTGGTCTCGTTTTTTTCGTGACCGGTACTTAACCCTATCTCTGCTTGGGTACTTGAAAACCAGGATATGCTGGGGGGGGGTCAACTTGACCCCCCCTCTTAATCCCATGTTTGATGTCCAAATATGACAAATGATACATCATTAGAAAGCTATTGTGCTCTACTTTTAGAATCTGCAAAAAAATTTGCAAATCTGCAAAAATTGAATTTTTTATCGGAAAATCCAGTTATATGGTAAAAATGTTTGCAAAAAAAATTTGCCCAAAAAATGAAAAATTATACATTTTTGAAAAGCCCTTGACCATGCCATTTTAAATATGCAAAAAAATTTTAAATAACCTAAATAACCTGATTTTTAATCAAGAAAAACTAAAAATGTGCAAATTTCCTTTGACAGGTTGTTTGCAAAAAATTTGCATTTTTTTTCGCAAATCTTGTGCAATTCGTTTCCTTATGTCAAAGGCTTTCCAAAACCCTAAATTTTATCAAAATCTGACAAGTGAAAGTGGGTCAATTAAACAAAGATTTAGTTTGTAACAGGAAAAAGCAGACATTCAGGCACTTAGTATTAAAACCCGGTTTTAGGCCTCAAGGGAGGGCTTTGGGTATGTAGGAAGAGTCAGAAAATTTCAACAGCCTCAGACCAATACTTTTTGAGTTATGTAAAAAAAACTACAGGGGGGTCAAATTGACCCACCCTCAACAAGAATAGGGTTAAGGGGATGATCAGGGTGAATGGCTCAATAACTTCATCTTTGAACCAATCTTCTAATTGCAATTTAAGTTTTTCTCGGAGGGGTGGGGCTATAGGTCTTATTTTTTGTTGTAGTGGTCTTAACTCCGACAACAAATCTATTTTGGAAATGTCCCAGGACATTTTTGCTCATATGTTAATTTTTGTTTGTAAAAATGTCCTGGTACTCTTGCAACATTGCATATAGACTTGCTTTTAATATAGGAACCTGTCTGGGAATTTTATTATTTTCCAGATCTAGATTGTTCCATAAGTTGTCTGTGACTGTTTCACTTTTGCTTTCAGGCGTGCTGCATTAATTACTGGTTTTTCTTTTTTTCATCTGTGCACATTGGACATTGTGATATTATTTCTCCTGGGTTATAATAATGTTATTCTTGGATAGGTTTGTATAAAAAATAATTCTTTGTTCTTTCTTTTGTTATTGTTCTTGGGCAGAAGGGGGAAGAGGGGGTTTCCAAATGATTTCCAATGATCATTATTATCACTTCAAAAACACATGTGTTTCCAAAATAAAATTCAGTATCCTCAGATCGAATTCAACTTTTTTACATTAAAATTGTTTAAGGCAAGTTTACCATGTCTGTATCTAATTTTGCTAAATAATCACTCCGAAAACATGGGTGTTTCCAAAAATCCAGTATACTCAGATCTAAATCAACTTTTTTTTACATTAAAATTGTTTAAGGCAAGTTTATCATGGTTGTATCTAATTTAATTTTGGTTAGAAATTTTGAGAACAAAAAATGTAAGAAATGAACAAAATTTGTTTTCTTCCATATTAACAAATTCAAAAATTCCGCAATTTTGTTAAAGGAAGTTTCTGATGCAAGTATCCTGCAGCTGGCGAAAATGGTAAAATGTTAACTATTCTCAGTCTTTCCTGGCATTTAAGTTTTTTTATTAGGATGTAAGTAAGCATCATTTTAAGTGCCCCTTCCGGCAAAGATGGCAGGCAATGCTTAATTTGATTGACTGACAAAGGCCAAGTGACCTAAGGTCAAACGACATATAAACATCCTTGGGTTAAATGATACAGGGTCAAACGACAAACAGTCAAAACCTAAGGGTAAAACGATAAAGGGTAAAAAATATTTAAACTATTTTTACGTTTATTTAAACAGGATATTTTACTATTTCAGGGTTAGATTTTGTTACGACAATTTTCTGTGGCTAGGACAGGCTAGTGGGCTAGAGCTGCAGAGCGGGCGAGTATTTCAAATGAACATAAAAATAATTCAAAGGAACCAAAAAATAGATTAAATGCAATTTTTTGCATGTCTGTCGCACCCTTTGTCATTTGACCCTTAGTCATTTCATCCTATATTGTTGACCCTATCGCATAAATGACCCTAGGTATTTTTGCTCTATGTTGCTGAATGCCCTTGAAACCTGATTTATCATGTGTATAATACAGTTGTTTTTTTTTAGGTTTAAAAATGGTATATCATTCACACTTAATCAGACAAAACTTATTAGAGATATTGTTAAGAATCAAGCATTGCCGTCTTCACCTGTAGGGTCACTTGAAATAATTTTCCTTGCAATCCCTTCAAACAAACGATAAATAAGATCTTTAAATGATGCTTCTGCGTTATCAGGACCTTTATAAAAAAAATGTATTAAATAATTGGACCATCAAAAAAAGGTTACAAGATTAACATGAATGACATCAGGTCATTGTTCTCCATACTTGTGGTGCAATATTCTTCGATCTAGCCATGGACTCGTTTGGGATCTTCCCGCTTATATCTAAGGTAATATTTATGATATTAGTGGTGGTGGTGGACATCTCTTTTCTACAGCTACAACTATTTGTTTTAAATGGACTTGCAATGTAATTTTCATTGACTTTTTTTTCAAATGTTCAATGACCTATTCACAAGAGAACCCTTCACATGGATTTAACAATTTGGTCCTAGAAGGCTGTGACTTTCGATCACAATTCGATTAAACATATTTTTTTCGCCTTTTCTCTTTTTTGTAGGCAGCTGCTCTTATAGATAGACGATTCCGTAAGTTTAAAGATAACTGAATTAAAGGCCAACCCCATCAAGAAAGACATTGTCAGCTTTGCTGCATAACTCTGCAAGTCGCTTATATAGAGAAACTGCAGATAAAAA
The DNA here is from genome assembly GCF_000591075.1 of Eurytemora carolleeae. Lineage (NCBI taxonomy): Eukaryota > Metazoa > Arthropoda > Copepoda > Calanoida > Temoridae > Eurytemora > Eurytemora carolleeae. The sequence goes on from NW_019398190.1 coordinate 12,680, forward strand.
TATTAATTTACCGACAGAAAAATATGGTTTTCTCAATCATGGCTATATATAATTCTTTAAGTCATTATAAAATATATTTATGTCCTTTAAATTAACCAAATCTGTTTTGTAAAAAAGAAGTCTTGTTCTGATTTATATTACTAGAAATTCAAGGCGCTTCGCGCCCTTCTTTCTAGGCTTTTAGGGCGCTTCGCGCCCATCTTCTATTTAAATTGTGTACATGTTCTTTTTGTTTACATTTAAAAACAAAGAAGAAAAAAATTTTGCGGATTTTTAAAAAAAAATTTAGTGATTTTTAAGAATTTAAATTTTTTTACAAAATTTAAAACATTTTTTTAAAAAATTTTTTATCATTCATAAACCTTCCCTGTGGTCACGTGATGTCCCACAAAAAATTTGGGCCCGATCGGTTCAGCCGTTTTTGATGTTTATTGGATACAAACAGACAGACAAACAAACAAACACCCAATTCAAATTAATATATAGAAGAAAAGAAAAAAAACTTTTTTGAAAAATAATTAATCTATGGGCTTTTTGAAAACAAAACAGAAAAAAAAGAAAAAAGTGAGAAAAAAATATGTCAGCTTTTTTGATAATTCATAAAGATCCAAAACTAGATGCTCAAACAATAATTTCAAAAAAGCGATATTACCTTTTTTCAGAATTTATCACAAAACTTTAAGTAATTGCATCACAAATATCAATATTAAATTGTTTTTAATTCTCCGTAATTCAAAACATTTTATTGGTTACTGCTAGGGTTCCGTTGTGTCTGAATTTGCATCTGAGGAGGTGTACTCCTCTCTGACAGAAATGCCCAGGGCTCAAAACCTTTGCTTAATGATCTATACCTTGCTCTCAGTACTATACCAGGAATATAAGAATTAACTAAACTGAGGACGAATTTGAAGAATTTAAGCCACATCTCAAATTTAAGAAACGGCTTAAATTTGTGACGCGGCTTAAACATGGTTGGTTCCATTTGATATTGTATTCAGTGTTTTAAGATTTGAGCCTGCGCTCAATAGAAACTGGTTTTTGGCAGTTCAGCGACAAGGTTTAAATTCTTTAAATTCGGCATCCATATTCAAAATTCTCATTCAAAACTAAATTTATGCTTTTGCATTGGACAAAGTTCTATTAATTTGAAAGAATGGCAATCTATCTTTTACTCAGATTTCAATAAAATCTATTTTAGTTTTAAAAAATATAAATAATATGAAATTTTGTGCAGGTTTCATTCTACCTAATCAAGCGGTACAAATTCAAGAACGTAAGTTTTTTTTTCTTTGCAACTTTAGAGATCTTCATTGTTCAAAAATGCTCTATTTCATTTTTATTGAATGAATGAGTTTTCCAGAAGATTTAAAAAAAAGTGTTTACTGAATGAACGATTTTTTGGACCAAACTTTCAAAAATCAAAAAGTTTTTATATTGAACCTAAGATAAAAAAAAATTTTACTGAAAGAACAATTTTACTGAACAATCTTTCAGCAAAAAAAAAACAAGATACATGGAAAATGAACCAAAATGGGAACGAACAAAATCAATTTTTCTAAATGATTAAACAAAAAGGGTCTGTCAACCGAAATGGGTCATTTACCCGAAATATTCTGGTGGGCTCCTTGAGCTCTACTTTTATGATATTGCCAAAAAATAGCAAAATTTCAAATACCAAAACAAAACAAAAAGTCCGCAAACTATGATAAATTTAACATTTTAAAAATGAAAAATTCGTTGCCATATTTTCAAAAACTAAATGTTTATTCAAGGAAAACTAAAAAATTTCTAAATTCCTTTATATACGTTTTTTCTTCCTTTTTTCGTTGGTTTTCTAAATAGGTATAAATTATGAAATCTAATGACTAGAAGAAGGTCTAAAAATAGATTTAGTCTGGTATTCATAAAGTAAAATGTCGACAGCTATTCCGAGAAATTCCTCGGAATGGGTTACCAGAAATTTCCTCGGAATAGCTGTCGGCATTTTCACCGAATATTCCTGTGACAGATTCACGGGAATTTCCGCAGATTCCCAGGAAATATTCCTGTGAATTTTCCCTTGGATATAAAAGGAGAGCTAACAAAGAATAACTTCAGTTGAGTACAAAGTCAGAGAGAAGTTTAAGGGGACCAGCCCTGTTCAAGAGAGTTAGAAGAAATTCTAAAAGCAGTCACTCTCAGGAACAGAAACTGCAGGATGGGATCCCAGCCTTGTGTTTAACAAGGATCACAGGAAACCAGAACCTGTGTTTTGACAGTTTTACAATACATATCACAGGGACTAATGGAAACCCAACCCTGGTGGATCTGGATGGGTTAAAGATTTTCAGGTTATCATCAAAGCCTCAATTCAACACTAAACACTACAACAGATGTGAGGATAGAAATGCAGAAAATCACTGATAAACAATTTATTTTATTAGTTTTCATACATACGATTTTCAAATGATACATATCTGCTAGTTTTCCTTATCTATTAAATAACATGAAAATGAAAAATCGATTTTTATCGAACGAAAATTGAACGAAAATTTCATGAAAATGATCGAAATCTTTGCGTAAATGAGGTCAAACTTTTCGTCGAAAGCATATCGAAATTTGCAAAAATTTTGAACAAAAATTAACAAATTTCGCTTCTTCCTTTTTGCGAATTTTGTTTAACGTAAATTTCGATGGAAACCATATGCCCAAGTCCTCAGCAATACTGGCTGAATGCCTTATTTTACCTTTCCCAGACTAAATCTATATTTTGAACTATTTCCAAGCCGATAATAAAAGGAATCTTAGCTTCTCAATCATAAGAGCTTCCACCTCAGTTCTATTTATAAAAAGAAAAAAAACTTTAACTATTTTAAGAAATTGCTATTTTTGCAGTGCGTCACAAGTAATTGCAATTGTTGGTCTAAACAATGATTTGACCCTGACAGAAGATATGTGATCCAAAACCGATGTTAAAACATGTGTTTTAACGATCGTTTTAATATTGTTCTTCCGTTTTTTTTAAATAAAGATATAGCAAAGTTATATTAATGCCAACATAATACAGTGTTATAATCATGGAGGTGTTTTTCTTTTTAACAACACTTAATGGAGGCTGAAGCATGTATTTGAAACTTTAACTTAAAAAAATAGTGTCAATAAAATAAAATTTTCTTGGGACACTCTTTTTATTTTATCATAAATGAGGTATACGAGGCCGAAGCTGCATCCAGACCTCAGCGGACGACAACAGCATTTACAACTTTAGCCAGCATCTGTGTCACTATTACTGGAGGCATCATAGTAGCTGTTCACTATTATGTGTAAGTTGATTTTTTTAAATTTCAAATAACCCCTCCCGTAAAAGATTCCATGCCAGATGTTCACAGATATACTCTATAAGTACCTTTCTAAACCATCTTAAGAGACAATTTAAAAAGATTTTGGTAATATTCTGAACCCTATCTTTACACGGTAAGTTAATTTTTCTAAAAAAACTAAAATTCAAAATTTATTTATTGTGAATAAAATTACGTCAACAGCGCCGATAATTTTATTTAGTGATTATAAAATATTCGAGTGTAAATGGACAAAACAACATTTAATATCAATTTTAAAATTCAGTTTAAATATTTTTAGAAATTACAACGTAACATTGGAGGAAACAACTGCTACCGAAATCCAAGAAAGTTTTGAAAATATAGTAAGTTCCTTTAACCCTAGCCTGATTAGGCAGTAGGCTATTTTTGTCTAATATGGATTTGGAGGGGGAATGTCACCCCCCCCCCCCTAAAATTTTGCCCCTAAAAAGCTGAAGTAAGGGTGTGTGAATTGTTAATCGTTTTTTGTTTCGTTTTTTAATCATTTTCAAAAATAGTTGTTTCGTTTTCGGAAAAAAACGATCTTTTTTAAAAACGACCCACTCGTTTTGAACTTGTAGAAAACGAATAACAATTGTTTTAAAAATCGATCGCTTTTGAAAAAACGATTGCGTTTGAAAAAAAAACATTATTGACAATTATGTTAACGATCGTTAACATAAAGGGTCGTTGTTAACGATCGTTAACGAAGGGTTGTCGTTAAACAAAACAACAAATTTTATAAAAACGGTTGTTAACAAAGGTCTTTGTTAACGATCGCTGACGAAACTACGAGTTTATTGAAATGGATTGTTTTGAAAAACAATCGTTTTGAAAAAATGATCGTATTAAAAACGGAAATTTTCAAAAAACGAATTTTTAAAAAATGTTCAGTTTTCGATTTTTCGTCGTCGTTTTAATAACAAAACGATCGTTTAAAAAAAAAATGAAAACGTTAACATCCCTAGTTACATGTCCCTTTTTCAACTTCTTAAGGCCACTAATTTAAACAAATCTTTAATGATTAGGTTGCAATATGAAGAATTTCTTTCACATTTCGACAATTTGAGTTTTATTTGATAAAAGTGCATGAAATCTGAACGAAATTCTCAATAATATTAACAACAACAAAAAAGGACAGACCACATTTTGGAAATGTGATGACTAAAAGAAGTTTGTGGGTATTGTTTCAAGAACCATACAAGTAGGTTGACGGCTGAATGTCACAAATAAAACAAAATTCAAGTCGACTTTTAAGTCGTCTTGCTACTGTCATGTTTCGTGGAACACCTTGTACTTTACATATTTTCAAAGACAACCCAATTTTCTGAGGAGTAACTGGCCTAAACGCTAAAATCTAGAGGAGATAGAATGTTACAAAATTGTACCATTTATCTACAGAAAAAATCACTTCTTTTCTTATTTTGAGATTTGAAGCCAGATTTTCAGGATAAAATTACAACATTTTTAGAAACCAGACATAGACACTAAACTCAGGAAGATTTATAGGAAAATCATTGTTCCATTCAATTTTATCAAAGATGTTGGACCTATTAATTTATTGAAAAGCTTTTATAAATTCTAAACACTTTGTTTGTCAGCTGCGGTATATCTTAAAGAATATTGATAATAACTTTCTCAAAGTGGCAAAAAATAACAAAAATAATTTTTGAATGTTTGAAAATGCTTTTTACAGTCAATCTACTTTCCAGTTATCTTCTCGATAAACATTCAAAAGTTTAAAGTGTATCGTTGTGAATCAAGCATTACCTTCTTTGCATGGAGGGTCAATTAAATTTACGCTTGCAGTCCCTTCAATAGCATACAGGGTGTCCCAATAAACATGGGAATTCAGTGGCGAATTCCATATCGGTTTTTTAAATAATTTTTTGATTTAGTACAGTGATACCTACTGAGAAAGCGGTAATCAAAGATAATATATATATAGATATGCAGACAGGTATAAATTTAGAGGTCTTGAGAAAATGTGCAAACAGCACCATCTCTGTCGTACGCATGGCATTTTATCCTCTGGATNAAAAATAATAATAAATACATCACGTGAAGATTATAAGTTGTGCAAGCGTTATGAAACAAGCTTTTTCATTTTATGGATTTCATGAATCAAAGACGACCTTTAAACTGCAGTCTCTCAATTGATATGTTTAGTGGCCACCCCGTAGTAAAGTTTTTAATCTTCAAGAGAACATTCATAATCCTAATCCATTGAAAATTACTTTTATTACCTAACATTGAAAAGTTCATAAAATTCTCCAGTTCCGGGTTGCATGATGGCACTGCACCATGTACAAGTCGTAATCCTCTGGTATACTGAGATTTAGCAAAATGTAACATGCACATAAAACTGTTATTTTTGATTGCATAGTCAGGGCGATTTACAACATTTTTCCAAACTTCCTTTTGACTCGGGTCCTTTGGAAACATGTAAAATTTCATTTCATCCATAGTGTTGTTGCTTGAACACTTATAAACACAACATCTTCTTGTATGATAAGGTGGCATGTTTTCTGAGAAAAGGTTGTTATTGAGTTTTTTTTTACAAAATTAAAAACATTTAAAACACATTTTTTTAAATTTTGATCATTCGTAAACCTTCCCTGTGGTCACGTGATGTCCTACAAAAAATTTGGGCCGATCGGTTCAGCCGTATTGACGTTTATTGGATACAAACAAACAAACAGACAGACAGACAAACAGACAAACAGACAGACAAGCCAAATTTATATATAGATGAAATGTAACTATATCATATACATAGTATTACTACAACACATAGTAATACTAATTTTGTTTACAAATTACAAATTAAAGACAACCTCATTAAAACAGCTAATGACTTGAGGATTGTCAACCTGTATGAAAAAGTCGTCCCAAAAAAATGTTGCAATTTATTTGCCTTGTTTACTAGAATTCATGTATAAAAAACAGTAATTTTAATAATTCTTTAAACCATCAACCCCAACATCTTAATTACATATTGTGGTACCAATTAAAATAAACTTGTCCGTCTTCACTGTTCATCTTGCGGAGACATTATAGACACATCTTTACAGTCTTTTACTCTTTTCATAAAATAAACTCTAGCAGACATAATAACATTATGGCCTTTGAAATTAGGTATTACAATACTAATTCATAACAAAGACGATATCCAATTCGTCACTGAACTTCCATGTTTCTTGGGACACCCTGTAGTTTATAACCTTTTAATCATATGATTATTTTTATGGAAATTGACTTTATTCATTTAATTGATATCATTTAGCAAGGTTTAAAATGTTTTTAATTAGTGAGAAGAAAAAATAATACCAATTTTACCATTATTTTAAATTCATTTTTTATTTCCATTCAAACCTGAATCGGTATTGCTGTGAGACAAGGCCTCGTCATGGTTATTTTATGCTGGTGTTTGGCTTTTCTTTGTGTTTGCTGATTCCAGGTAGCTGAGCGGGACACGTCCGTACATTTTGATCTTTTTTTAACGTCCAAAAAACGTTCTTGTTTAAACAGAAGTTTTTTTGTTAACCGAATCAAAGAGTGTTCAGGGCTTTCGTTGTAAATTTTAGTGAACCCATATTTAAAGATGGCATGACTGATTCAGGACGGTATCCTTGAGACCTTAACCTGAGCATTAAAATGGAAGATATCATGGTTTTTCAGAGATGGAATTAAAAGAATTTGAGCCGCGGTTTAAATCCGCCAAAACCCGGTTTAGATTAAGCGCCGGCTTGAATCTTGAAACATTTGATACAATTTTAAGTGAAACCAACCATATTTGAACCGAGGCTTAAATTTAAACCGCCGCTCAAATTCTTTAAATTCGGTCACTGGTCAATTTTCCAGTGTTCTTCAAGCAAGAACTGCTTTTCAAAAACAAATACATGAATATCTAATTCATAATTGTGCTGTTAAAGGTACCGTTGAGAATCGGACATAACACTCTATCAATGCAGGGTCACTTAAAATTTGCTGATACTGAGTGAAAAAATCTGACATACAGGGTTACAAACATTTTCTTCTAAATTACTTAAGAAGAAAGCGGGGATGGGGTGGGGAGGGGGGGGGAAGATGAATATACAAACTCCTGAAAGTAAAAACTCGATAAATACAAACTTCTAAAAAGTGCAAACTCTTAAAATTACAAACTCTTAAAAGCACAAACTCAAAAAAGTACAAAGTTCAAACTCCTAAAAGTGCAAATCCTAAAAGTACAAACTTCAAAAAGTACAAACTCCTGACAGTAAAAACTTAAAATATCCTGACAGCACAAACTTATGACAGTACAAACTCATGACAGTACAAACTCCTAAAAGTACAAACTCCTAAAAGTACAAACTTCTAAAAGTATAATATCCAATTTCCTGACAGTAATTTCCTGACCCGGCTAATAGTTAATTTTTTTTTTTTTTGATTGTCACCCATTCCTGAGTTCGTTATTGTTTGCATTGATGGTCTTTTCCAAAGTATTTCATCAGATTTCTTGCCATATTTTTAATCAAAGGACCTTTCCTTTCTCTTTGAGGTGTTGCTATCCTGTTAAACAAGAAACTCCGAGTGTATGCTAGAAGATCTCTGCAAAACTACTTTCTCGCCAATATAGTTTACGAGTACTACAGGCAATGCATATTATAGACACGAGTTTTAATTTTAGGTTTATAGATTAATTTTCTTTAACCCTAGAAATACAAGGGAAAGAGGGGGGGGGGGTAAGTAACGTTTTCAGCATCCTCCATTTTGTTTTGTTTTCCTCTGCTGCTCTCAACTTAGGGTTTCCATTCGCAAAACTTTTGCGCAATTTTTGCGGAAGGAAACGCAAAATTTTTCTTTCTTTGCGCATCAGTTTTGCGCGAAAAAACAACAATTTGCGCAAT
>NW_019398191.1:0-5540 GCF_000591075.1 Eurytemora carolleeae
CCCCCCCGAGGAAGGGGATTTTTTTAGAAATAAAAACTCCTGCAACCTCTTACCTCGGTGTTTGTCATCTGGTCCCTGAGATAGTCCAGATCAAACCCAATCTGCTTGAGATTCTGTTCAGCAGACTCAAGGTTCTTAGACAACAGGGCCTCCGCATCTTCTGTAACAGTTTCAATATTAGAGGACAAACGGAAATCGGAAATCATTTCAAGTCAGGGATTTGTATTTTTTAGTTATTCCCCTACACACCACCCCTTCGTTGAGGCAATCAATCAATCAACCAATCAATCAATCAGAGTTAAGAAACGGTACCCAAAGATCGAAGATTCTAGTGTTATGAAGAAGTAAACTACAATTTTTTTATACCAAAAACGTCTTCTCTCTTTCTCTTAAAATTATTAATTTTTCATATTACGCAATCTTTTTAAAAATCTGTAAATCCTGATTTTGAGCGCAAATTCCACGTTCAAAACCCCTACTTTGGGGGTGGTTACGTTTTCAGAATTAGTTTTTTTTTAATTATTAAATAACGACGACATAAAATGTAAAAACTTCTACAATAAAATACAAGTCATGTATCGGAACAGGTTAAAAAAAAAAATTAATCTTACCATCGAAAATAAGTAATCTTGTTCAGTTATTAGTTTCTATTTTGTCATTATTCTGGTTTCTCATTATTCACAAAGATTTTTTGCAGATTTTCTAGAATTATTATTGAAAAGACGACATTTGAAAAATTTGAAGAAATCTGCGAATAAATTCAAAGAAAATAAGAAATTCAATATAATGATGAAAACGAAATAGTCGATTTTAGCATTGATTTATTGACAAATTTCTTTTGAGAAATACGTTCCTAACCATCTAATTAGATTACTGTATAATTTTTACTATATTTTTCGTTGTCGTTATTTAATAATTTAAAAAAACTAATTCTGATAACGTATCCACCCCAAAGTAGGAGTTTTGAACGTGGAATTTGCTCTCAATCTCAGGATTTACAGATCTTTAGAAAGATAAATTGTCTCAAACGAATCCGAAAGAAGTTTTCTACAACACTGCATACCCAGTTCAATTACCTTACATAGCCGGTCACTCCCTATAATACTAGAATAAGAAAACTTTCCAGAACAGCAGGATTACCAAACAACGTCAGAGAAGCTTAAAAGTTTGAATATGAATAATTACCTAGGGTATACTCCAGCATAACATTAGCTCCCAGCCATAGGCAAACCTTGTCGGTTGGTGGAATCTTGGCTTTAGCGTACACCTAAACAATTTTTGAAGGGATTGTCGCCGACATTCTTTATATACATAGTATAGTTCAGCTGCACAATTGATAAAATCAAAATACGCAGTACAATTGATAATAGAAAACGATAAACTTCCGACAAGAAACGTGAAACGATAAAAAAAACCTGGTTTTTAAACTAAAATTAAAACTTAGTGGAAAGTGGTATTTCAATAAAAACATTAAATTTAATTACTGTGCTTGCTTACGCATAATTTTATAATTATTCTACAATTTCTTATAGAGGGATGGACGCTAGTCGTGAATAGCGGAGGGGAGGGGGGTGAAGGGGATTCGTATTTGACGTAACCTCAATTTTAAACTTTTAAAGCCTTTAGCCCTGTTTCGAATTTACAATGAGCAAGAGATTTGTGTTTCTAGAACGGATGTAAATTCACTTAAATCTTATCATTGAGACAATAAAGAAAATGCGGAAGTAACTTATAAATTCAAATAGCACCGCTGTGAATCGAGTAATAACGGAGGGCCACTTGAAATACGTCTACAGTCCCTTTAATGAGTGAATCTAACCTGTTCTGAGAGAAGGAACTGCGTGTCCAGGGTTTCACCTTCCTCCTTCTTCTCTCTCAATTTCTTTATCATGACAAGGGAACTCTTTATGTCAGGAACCTGGGTCCGCAACTTCTTACGTCTGATACAAATAAAACTGTTTAAAGGGACTTTTAGCGTAATTTTAAGTGGCCATCCATTTGTTAAGTGGCATGTCAGATTTACAATGATACCCTTTAAACCTTTATCTAATCAAGGATTTCGTTGATATTTTTGTTTATATGGCGGGAAGTTAGGTGTCAAGAAACCCCTCGAGTGTACACTGAAAAATCAAGTCTTCTCTTTCGGTACTCAATCATCAGCTTTACAAATAAGGGTATCTACCTCATCGTTGTCCGGACAAAGGTTTAAAGAGTACCGTTGTGAATCGGACATGCATCTCTGTAAATGGAAGGTCACTTAAAATTACGCTTACAGTCCCTTTCATGGATTTTTTGCTTTCAAAACTTAAAATTTATGTGAAGACTGTTGAGAGATTGGTCTTTGGACGATTTAGAGTCGGCATAATCAGATACAAATAAGAAAAAAAATATTTTTGAAAACGTATTTTAGACATATCTTTGAGCTGTCTAGAACCTCGTCAAAATGCAAAAAATCTTTCCTAAATTTTGTTTATTTGTTAAATTGTGGAAAATAAAGTATTTGTGGAGGAAAAAAAGACTTTAGGAATATTCTAAGGAAGTATCAAATATAAAATAGAATGAAAAACTTGACTTAAAATGTCTAATTTTAAATTTTTTAAAGTGATTGCTTCAGTAATATAAATAATCTTGTAAAAACATATTTTGGGTGTCGCACTAAAAAACTTAATTTAAACATTAACAATTTTCAATTAATTAAAATGTATCATCAATACTGTTAAAAGATTTGATGGGATTCGATAATTATGTCAAGAATTTCTAAGGAAAACAAATACTGAATTTTCTTTCTCAATGGCAACGTTAGAAACACTTAAAGTCTGACATCATTCCAATTGAATACAATGCAATACTTTAAAATTTCTAAAATTTACAATATAATAACAATTGATTTGAATTTTTCTGAGAGTAATTGATACACTTCAGGTTGCCCGAGTATCGCACTTTTATTCCCTATGTCCTTTTATAGGTCGTTTTACCTTTGGTCGCGTATTTGACCCTATGTTACCAAGGCAACCCTATGTCGTTTGACCCTTTGGCATTTTACTCTAGATCGTTTAACCCAATGTGGTTTGACCCAAGATTGTTTTACCCTTTGTCGTTTGACCCTGGATCATTTGACCCTAGGTCGTTTTACTCCTGAGTCAATCAACCCTATTTCGGTGAATCAATTAAGCTCCCACCTGACAGAAAGCGAATTCTCCATGAATTTATATTTTTGATGCATTTCATCCAAAGCCTTGATCTTGGATTCAGCACTTTCCTCGCCCTTAAACACAACATGTACAGAGTGTCCCAATTAAAAAGACAGTTGAGAGAAAGCATAAAAGTCCTCCTTTATTATATAACTCCTGGGGAAAAATTATAAAAGGGGGGGATAATTTTTTAGGAAAATATACACCCCAGAAATGTGATATTCATTTGTTAATTCAATTAAACGAGTCGGCTAGATTGGACAGTAACAGTAGTTTCCTAGATTTTGACAAAAATCGAATACTAGGATGGATCCTAGAAACTAGAAGTTCATACTTTCATAAAAGCTTCGACATCTACGATGAATTGTGACTCGGGAATCCCAGAGAAGCTTGTTTTACCCTCCGGAGGACAGATTTCGCCATCATCAGTCATTTTAAACCTTTAAAGTCTAAAATTCACCAATATGAAGTGTTATACAGCTGGTTATTTATGGGAACTGATCTTTACAAGCCTTCATTTCACTTGCAGGATATAAATATATACTTAGCACCAAGAATGGCTTAGATCTCAACGATTAATACAGGTTAAAATTAGAAATAATAGGGAGCACTGCCTTATTTGGCATGCAATACATGGAATTACGCACAATGCCGAGATTAATATCTTAAATTCTAAAGTTTTCATTTCAAGAGTCTACACAGTTTCTGGCTGTATTGTTTTTGTGATAAAATATGTAGGTTCTACGCAGTTAAATAATCGAAGTAAAATAAATAATTTATAAGATACAGACACGTACACAGAGGCGTATTCAGGGGGAGGGGGCTACGGGGGAAAAGCCCCCCTTGACCAGTGAAATCTATTGATTTCCGGGGGGTTTTCAGGCCCCAACGGGTGCTGAGCCCCCTGGAAAGAGAAACAAAATTTAAGCCCCCCCTGGACAAATTCCTGAACACGTCCCTGACTGTACAGTGTACAACTGTATACAGAGTGTACAGAAAGTAGGGACATATTTCAGGTTCAGTTCAATCATTTGCACTTAAATCATGTTCATTTTTACCAATTAGGTTAAATTACTAAAAATAAGGGGCTCGAAGCTCATGGGGGAAATAGGGTCCAAGGGAACACCCGGGGGGAGGGGCGGATCCACCTCTATGAAAAGGGTGGGGGTCAAACTCCCAATAAAACTGAGATGGGGTGAGTACCAATTGCGAAACTTGTGAGCGAGGAAGGAGGGGTGCAGGAGGTGCAGGGGCCCCCTTGTATTTTTTTTAGGCATTACCATTGAAAGTGAGTATTTTAAGCGCTCAAAAAAACAAATTACTCTTGAAATACGGTTGTAGGCGATTATATATTGATATAATAAAGACGACTTTTGATTTCAATTTTTTTATATCAAGCTTAGATACACAATATAAAAACATGTGAAAAAAGATAAGGTGTCAATTAAAAAGGCCTCTCTTTAATTACTTGTAAATTTGTAATTCGAAAAAATCTAAAATAAAAATGTCGTCTTCACATTATTGATATAATCGGCTACCACCGCATGAATTAAAATATTGGCACCATATAGTCCATAGGCTATTGATGTATATAGCAAGTAAATTTTATTAAAAAAAAACTTTTTTATGAAAACTATCATTCAAGCGTGCGCAATTTTGTGAAACTTTTCTGAAATAATTTTACAGAAGCAAAATTGTATTCTACTAGGAACTTTAAGGCATAATTTAAAAACCTTTTCTACAATAAATGGCTCCCTCAGATTAGGTTCAAACAAAATTTAAAAATTCACTAGGTAAGTAAAAATCAAACTGGAAAAGCATTTTGATATGGGTATCTGCAATAAATTCTGTGTGTAAATCGGAATTTAAAGCAATTTGCAGAGTTAGAAATTAAAAATGAGCAAGCTATGGCTAATCTAATCTTCTTACGTACGAAAAAATGTGAGTTTTTTGCTTTGCATTTTTAAATTTTTTTATATTCTGTAAATTGATTTGAATTCGGGAAATCAACCAGTTTCAAAAATATACCATGTATCTGTTCAAAATATTCATTTTTATATGTATTAGTGTGCTTTTACATTTTTTATCCTTCAAATTTTCTAAACATTTCATTTTTAAAACATACCAATTAGAATTCAAAGAAGAATTCAATTTTGCTTCTGAAAAATGTCACAAAATTTCTATCATTTTGGTGTCGCTGTAATATTACTAAAAACTATAATGTGTTTCAATGCTCAAATGAACATTAAACCTAATTTTAAAATAGGAAAGAATTGTATTCAATTACTTAGAGCGTTGGATAAAACTTACAATCTTTAAATAACAAGAATTCTCCATGAATTTATATTT
>NW_019398191.1:5897-20750 GCF_000591075.1 Eurytemora carolleeae
ACCGGAAAGGTTGACCCGTATCCAGCATCCAAAATTTACTTTTTACCATAATTGTAATTGATAAATTTCAATTAGCCTTCTCTCTCTAAAAAGAAAGGTTTGATAAAAGAGAAGTGGTTGTCACAGTTTGCTCTTTCTCTTCTTGTTACCTGGCAACTAAACAAAGACAAAAATAACAGAGGAAGCCTTGCTCTCAACTGTTTAATTCTTCATAGAGATAGAGAGGTTGTATTTAATAGGAGGTTAAGAAAAATGGCATCATTTAAACTATAACCAGGAACCGTCAGACCAGAATGAAAATTGAAAAACTGTGTATTTACATGTTCGCAGCTGTGTACAGTTGTTTAGTACTGAGTGTACCAGATAATCCGAACCTGTATACATTTACCATAGATATGGTCAGCTCCATTCAGTCCTTTACAGCTTGTGTTACTCTCCAAACTTTTCTTACCAGCCATAATCAACAAACCTTACTTGGGGGACTTGGTATTCAGTTTTTGTTCGTAGAAGAACTATTTATTCTCCACTTTGCAGTTCTTAGGATAGTTACTAACTTGGCACATGAAGGTTTGAATTCATTCTATTGGGGACATCTGGAAATAGCCAATTATGTGCTAAACTCTGCACGAATAGGATGTTGTATTAGCAGTTCACTCCTGACCATGTCTGTATCCTGTCTTGTTCTTATTGCTAGTCCCGGTTTCTACCAAGGTATCAACAAAAAGCTTTACCTTCAACTTGCAGTGATGTTTAATGGGGTAATTTTTGTCTCAGATTTTACAATCAATCATGTTAGGTGCCTGCTGACTCACTCTAAAAACTATGAGACTCCTACTGTTTTGCACATGAGAAATGAAATCGGCATTGCTTTTCAAATGTCAAATCAATCCTCTTCCAATACTACTTCTTATGAAGAATTTCAAAAGCATACTTCATATGAAATGTCTACAGATTCAGAATGTACTGAGATCAAAATAGTTGCAACTATGCTTCTTCTATCGACTTTGATTGAAGTTATCAAAATCACCATCTACTTTTATCGAATTTATAGAAAAGCTATAAAAACTCAACCTCTACCTCAGGTTCTGAGCAGACTAACCCCACAAAAAAGAACTAATACAAGAAGATCCTTTTCATCTGGAGAACTCCAAAATGTAGCCAGGGGTAAAGGTTCACATGTTTTCCAATCAGCTTTCTTGGGTTTTAAAGCTATACATGACTCATCAGAATTACCATCTGCTTTACAGAATTCTGACACTGTGAGTGATAAACAAACGGAGAGGGCACATACCAGTGCCTTTCATAACCTGGATAATTTGGAGGTAAAAGAAATAAAGGGTATTGTACAATCATTTCAATCATCTAGTCCAGAGGCTTTAGATGGAAATGAAAAGCAGCGGTCAGTTTCACTAGTAAGTGATGAAGCTTCTAAATCTGAAGAAAGTCTGGCTATGTCTCAAGCATTTGACTGGAAAATGTTGGAAACTGTTGAGCATAAAAGAAGCCTGGTGTCTACTACACACCCCTTTGCCATGGTGCATAGTCAGACCACAACTTTAACAGAAGGCCAGTCCGACCTTGAGGCAACAGTGAGAAAGATGAAAGTTAGAGGGTGGACTGATAAACATGTTTCTCTACGGCAATTAAAAATAGAGAGGTTAGATGGGTTAGATGATCAGGAAAGGGTGATTTCTACTCAACAGTCATCTTCACAGGATTCAGTAGAATCAGGGACACCTGCTTTTCATCCAACCACAAAGTTTACAGAATGTACAAGTGAAAGGATAACTGCCAACTCAAGATCTATCAAGCAAAGAAGTCATTCTTTACCAACACTTTACTTGCTTGATTCAAAGGGCGGGAACATAAAGAAGGCACAACCAATCCGGGTTAAGGTTCCATGGAAGACACTGGTTTACAAGCCTATGAAGGAATTCATATTAAGGTCATCAACTGTGTCCTTTATATTAAGCATAGTTGGTTTTATTGTTTTAGTCAAATTACTCAGTATGCATGATGAAAATAGCACTGAAAGCTCATTGAAACTGCTTTCACATCTTACTAGAGCTTACATTTTAATATTACCAGTTTTTTTGGTGTTATTTGATGATCAGGTTGTGTTATATGCCAAAAGCTTTTTTGTAAATTGATAACTGTTTTCAGGGCAATAACGGGGGGCGGGGGGTGCACTGTGAGATCAAAGTTATGGTAAAATATTACTGAGATATGAGCACCTCTGTTTTAACAAAAGGAAAATGAAAGACCTCTTTGTCTGAAATATACTGAATTAAATGCACAAGAATACCAATAAATGGAACGAGACTTTAAGGACAACCTCTAACTTTATAAACTAAAGGATTAATTAGGCCTTATTCAAAAGATATTAGATTGCTCTGAGTAACCCAGCAATCTTTTTAATATCCCTAAAAGAACATTTTGATTGCAATCAGTCAATGATATAGATTTTTGAACTTTAGAATATTTATTCCAAGAAATCAATCTAACTTTTCATTTTTGTATTGTATTAATTTATCATCTTATGAATTGTACAAAATGTAATGCATCTAATAAATTTCAGATTTTATAAATTATTTTGTATAATATAATAATTTTGAAAGACATTTATAGTTATTTTTATTAATTTGGTTTATAATTTTGAAAAAACTTCAAAAATTAATAATTTTCATAAGGTTCCTGCCATCCCATACAGATAAGAGGTTTTTCTATTAACATGGTTCATGCAGTAATAGCTTTGATTTAGGGTTGTTAATTATAACTCAAAATAATGTAACATATCTTATTAATTCTTGTTTAGAACAAAACTGTTAATAGTAACAGGATACAGGCAGCCTTATTACATTTGAAATTCTGAGCTGGGTCAATCTTTCCAATCCCGTTTGTACTGTACCTAGCTCTATGAACAGGACTAGTCGGTGCAATAAGTTTGACAATTCATATAGGTTGAATTTACTTTTACTGAAGGGGCAGAGGGTCGTGAGGACGTATATGAGAGAAATACAATCATTAATGTTAAGATTATAGATTAGGGTTTTCACAAAAAGCATATTTCCTGTTTTTTAAACTTCTCACACAAACATCTAGTTAAAAGGCAAACTAGGGGATTAAAACACCTTCCGTTAAAGTCAAGAAACATAATACTATTGGCAGTGCAAAGTTTGTGTATTTTAGAGCTAAATTTTCCCCTATAAATAATTTTTACATTTTTTGGATTTTTAATTAATCTTTGGATGAAACTTAAATATTTTTTGCACATACACCTCTGTTGGATTGTGCTTTAGCAAGAAGAATAAAATAAAGTTGAAACAATAATTTTTTCTACACATTCAATCTTTTTCCATATTTTTTTAAAAGCCTTTTTGCCAAAACTTATCAACATCAGTAAAAAGTTTAAGAATATTAAATATCTCTGGCACACAGGTCTAAAGTTAATTGTATTTTTCAAAAACCAAGTCTTTTTGCATTTTTTTCAGAACCTATTCATCAAACGAGCCTCAATATGGGTCCCAAATGTTTGTCTTTGTTACAATCATACTAAACTTAAATGCATTTTTATACTTGTTCATTTAGTGAAATCTTAAGACTTTTTTACAATTTTTAGGTTAAGCTTTTTTCCTGAACTTTCACTTTTTTTAAATGTAAAAAAATTATAAATCCGCGAATTTTTCACCGTATAGTTTGATAATATAAGAAGAGAAAATGACGCAGAAAGAGCAACAGAGCAAAGAGGCGCGGGGAGCCTAGTTTGCTAAATTTTTCTACAAACCATTGAAAAGGTCTAATATCTAGGTCTTAAAGAATAACGTCCATTTATCGATGAAGCAGAAATTATAAGTGAAAATAATAAATTTTCTAAGTGAGAAACATTATTGTTATTCATTCAGGATTAAACATTAAACACAGATTTTATGCAGTAAGAGGATTTAGAGAGAGAAACATAATCAGTTAGAGTAATAAGAGTGAAGCATTTATAATAATTGTCAGCAGTGTACTGCCGGCCCCGGGAACTGTAGAGTAATTAGAGTGAAGCATTTATAATAATTGTCAGCAGTGTACTGCCGGGTACTGTAGAGTAATTCAGGGTACTGCAGGATACTGCAGGGTATTGTAGAGTACTTTAGGATACTGCAGTTGCATTACAGGGTACTGTAGAGTACTGCAGGGTATTGTAGAGTACTTCAGGGTACTGCAGGATACTGCAGGGTACTGCAGGATACTGCAGGGTACTGTAGGGTACTTTAGGGTACTGCAGGGCACTGCAGGATACTGTGGGGTACTCCAAGGTACAGCACTGCAGGATACTGTGGGGTACTCCAAGGTACAGCACTGCAGGATACTGTGGTGTACTCCAAGGTACAGCACTGCAGGATACTGTGGGGTACTCCAAGGTACAGCACTGCAGGGAGGGTACTGCAGGATACCGCATTGTATTGTATAGTACTGTCGGGTACTTTAGGGCACTACAGGGGGTACTGTATGTTACTGCAGATACTGTAGGGTACTCCAGGGTACTGACTGAAGGATACTTTAGGGTTTTTTAGGGTACTTTAGGGTACTGAAGGGTACTGCAGGACACTGCTGGGTACTGTACAAATAATGTTTTAGGATTTAAATATTAAATATTTTTAATTCAATTTAACAATTATTGATGCACTGCAGGGTACTGCACAAATAATGTTTTAAGGTTTAAATATCAAATATTTTTTATTCAATTTAACAATATTTTATGCACTGCAGGGTACTGCACAAATAATGTTGTAGGGTTTAAATATTAAATATTTTTCATTGAATTTAACAATTTTTCGTGAAAATTTTTATTATTCAAATATTAGAAGGTTAAAAAATGTAATAACATTTTTTCCTCGTAATAGAATTTTTACTGAAATAAAACTAACAATATTTAGAGAGCCCAGAAGGTTCTGGAAACAAACTTATTTATTTTTGAGAAGACTTATTAGTGTCTTATTTCATTAATTTATTATTATTGACAGAAAATCTTCAATTATCTTTACTGTAGTTTTGCATTCTTCATTCAATTTATACTTGATACATAAATTTCAACAAAAATAGTATTTTATAGAGAGACAAATATTATAACAGTTTAATTTGATTCACATTTATATACATTTACAACAAAATTAGTATTTTTGATTAAAGTAAAAAAGTAGCATTATATGTACATTATTAACCGATAAAGTAGGACAAGAATTACAAGAATTAGTAGTTTTAACAAATAATGCCTTTGGATTGTTGCATTGAAAATATTCTATTATTTTTAATTCAAAATTAGTTTTGCATCTATACATAAGTTTGGCTTGTCTGTCTGTTTGTTTATATCCAATAAACGTCAAAACGGCTAAACCGATCGGGCCCAAATATTTTTTGTAGGATCTTGCGTTTTAAAAATTTTTGTGAAAAAATTTAAAATCTTGAAAATCCGCAATTTTTTTTATAAAATCCGCGAAATTTTTTTTTACTTTGTTTTACAATGTTACAATGAGAACATGTTCACAATTGAAATAGAAGATGTGCGCAAAGCGCCCTAAAAGCCTAGTTATTAATAAAGGTTTAAGACTAAACAAACTGTTAACCAATATAAATATTTGTATTTACAAATTGTATAAAAACTCAAACTTCTGCTTTCTCGAGAACTAAGCTGTCAGGTCCTTCATGGTTATTAGACTAAAATAAATATAAATATATTTTTTCTTCTGTAACTTTTTTATAAGAGTCCCAAGTAAAAATAATCAATTTTATAAACAAAAAATACAAATTCAATTGTGATCAGACTTTTGTAGATTATCACCACTTAAAACTATGCCTACAGTCCCTTTAATATTATTTCATAAATTCACCTTTTTATTCTGCCAGACTTCTATTCCCCAGTAATATAGAAGAGCTCCTAGGATACCTCCAATATGGCAAAACACCATAGGAATCCAGCACCTTTAAAATATAAATTTTGCATGGGGACTTAAAGGGACAGACCGGATATGTAAGGTAGTTGAACTGAGAATGCAGTGTTGTGGATTCATTTTAGACATATAAAACTTTTTAAAGATCTGTAATTATCCTGAGTTTGATTGCAAAGTTGACGTTCAAAATCGTACTTTTGGGTGGATACGTTTTCAGAATTGTATTAAATAACGACGACAAAAAATATTGGCATATAAAAAAATTGTAATTGAAATTATTTGTTTACCTACATTTTAAATTCTAATGTTTAAGAATTATTGTTTTAAGATAATTCTTAGAAATTCATATGATATTTCATTTTTAAAATGCTTTGTATTTAATAGATTTTATGCATGCTTAAAACTAAAACTTTATGAATGATTTACTAGTATGTATAAAATATTTTAACATCATTTCACAATTTTAAACTAAATCATAACATCTTAAAAGTGATTGCAGTTTATTGTAGGTATGTTTTTACGTTTATTTGTAAATTATAAAAGAAGATTTTAAATGATTTACGCCCTTTTTAACCTCATATCACCAATAAATAGCTCATAAGTCACACATTTACCCAAAAACCTGAACAATCCCTTTAATGCTTACCATGTTTGTTTAGCTGTATAGATCTCTGTTCCCCAACCGGAAATAGAAAGAAGAACGCGTGGAGCAAAGTCGCGTGCTGGGTTTATAGCATACCTAAAACAGGGGTATATACACTAAACAGAGTGTCCCATGAAACATGACTGTAGCAAGACGACTTCAAGTTCGTCGTCTTTTATTATACAATTTGATGCACTTATTTGTTAACCTATGTTCACGCACCTCTGCCCCTTTACTAAAAGTAAATTCAACCTATATGAAGCATAAAGTCTGACCGCGTCAACCTTGTTGCACCGGCTAGTCGTGTCCATAGAGCTAGGTACAGTTCAAACTGAGACCGGAAAGGTTGACCCGGCTCGGAAATTCAAATGTACTACGGCTGCCCGTGTGTTAAGAAGTAAAATCCTCGAGTTAATAAACACCAAATTACTCATAGTCCTGGGATTTACAAAATGTGGTCTGCCTTTTTTCTTTCAATATTACCCTGCATTGTGTCCGAAGCATGCTCCGATAGCAACAACTGTTAAACCAACCAGCAGTGGACCAAGGGACTTGGATACATTATTGTTACCAGGCAAACCTAGCAACCTGATGGATATCAATCACACATTCAAATCAATCACCAAAATAAAAATATGAAAGCGGTTGGAACTTTTGTAAACATTATCCTTGTCATCGATATTCACAGAAGAAACTTTTAATTTTAAGCGACTTAGTGCTTAATCATAAATAGCGAATCTTTTTTTTCTAAATCACATATTGTGTCCGGAAAACATTTTTGTGACTTCTAATTAAGAATTAACTTAATCTATTTGGTTGGTTACATTTCGCTACAAAAGTCATGATTTTCTGTTTTCTGTTAGGGATAGCAGTCTGCACTCTCATTTACAGTCTTTGAAATATTTAATCCATGTGTTCCTATGGCCAGTACACAGATCAATAGTAGTGCTGTTCCTACAATCTATAAAACATAAATACGGATATGATTTTTGATTATTATTATTATTATTACCATCATTACAGTTAACATAACTTTCATTGTCATAATTATTATCATTTGTATGGTAATTTTATTTATTATCAATAACTTGAAAAGATTAGAAAAATGACTTGTATGTTTGAAACACCTATTTTCAATCTCATTTTAAAGTAGAAAGACACCAACTTCTATCTATAAATTTGGCTTGTCTGTCTGTTTGTATCCAATAAACGTCAAAACGGCTGAACCGATCGGGCCCAATTTTTTTGTGGGACATCTAGGGACCCCAGAGAAGGTTTATGAAAAATCAAAATTTCAAATATTTGTCTCCATCAAAATTCGATCGTCATTAAATTTTTTAAAATTTTGAAAATCCGCGAAATTTGTGAAAATCCGCGAATTATTTTTGTTTTGTTTTACGATCTGTACACAAAGAGAACATGTTCACAACTAATTTAGAAGATGGGCGCAAAGCGCCCACTAAGGCTAGAGAGAAGGGCGCGAAGCGCCTTGAATTTCTAGTTGAACATATTTTTGACATAACCAATAAAGGAAATTAGACTTCAAACACGGATGTACATAATTTAATAATCTTACAGGGTGAGTCAAAAAGAAAAGTGTGATTTGCGGCGTCTGGTGCAAAATTGTACCTTTTTGTACAACTCTCGACTGAACAGTGTTTTTTCAATATTTTTTGAAAATTTGTGACTTTTTCAGACCTGAAAATTGCGAATTTTCTTCTTACAATCATGCAAATTTTCTGCGATTCTGTGATTCAATCTTTTTAAAATATTAGATTTCGATAGAAAAAATTTATTTTCACATTTTTGTTTTTCTGAACTTTTTATTTTGAGAGAAAAAAAGGTTCGCGGATTTTTTTGGGCCATTACAAATTACAAATTTTCGAAAAATATTGAAAAAAAACACTATTCAGGAGAGTTGTACAAAAAAGGTACAATTTTTCACCAGGCGCCGCAAATCACACTTTTTTTTGACTCACCCTGTACATTCTTGTCTTTTTTTCTGTAACTGCAAACTATAATTTATTATGCTGCTTATCTTTAAAATTTATTCAAGGCATAATTTTTCGGAGTTTTAGGTTCGTCATCAAATCCTCATCCTTTGTGGGTAACCTTGTATTATTTAATCAATTCTTATAGAGTTTCTGCTGAACTGAGTTCTTGCTACAAACGTTTACTCCACTGGGTTGCAAAGAAATAGAGATTAGAAAATTAGAAGAGTTCAGATCCTTAAATTTTTTTTCTAAATATGCAACATGAAGATGCATTACCAAAAAGAAAAGTGGAGAACGAGAAATATAGAAATGTCAATGGTGTGTCACAAGAATAGGAGTGTTCACAGCAATACCCAATATATTTGCATCTACTATCATCAAATTATTTATAAAATATTGTTAAAATTAAGATTCAAAAAAAAATATGTAAGAAAAAGATCCTTAAACCTGATCAATGGCTCCCGACAAGTTTGAAATCCCATTATTGGGAAATGTTACAAAGATCCCAGCTGTCCCGTTCTCCCCAAGCACCTGAATCAAAATTGGAAATATGGGAATTTAAAACTGTAAAAGCTGATTGTTAAAGAAATTTAAGTCATTTCAAGGAAAAAACGAAGCGTGGTTTACTGCACAGTAATTTCCAATTTGTGATCTCCAATGATGGAGATATCTATAATGTGTGATCTCCAATGATGGAGAAATCTATAATGTGTGATCTCCAATGATGGAGAAATCTATAATGTGTGATCTCCAATGATGGAGAAATCTATAAGCATTTTGCCAATTACTCCATTTAAACTAAAGATGAAGTTTTTCTAGGAATTACTATAAACGTAAAAGTGATTTACTTACTCACTCACTCTTTCACTCACACTCACTCACACTCTTACTCACTCAATCACTCATTCAAACTCTTACTCACACACTCATTCACTCACTCACTCACTCATCTGTTAAATCAGAATATAATCAAACTTTGAAATATTAAGTGTATACAACAACATCAAGGTATAAAGAAATGAGCAAACCTGAAGTTCTGAACCGGAAAAGTTCACAATTGCCTCTCTATAAGTCAACAAAGTAATAGCGGCGCCTAAAAAATAACATCGTAAAGCAACAAATTTAATTTTTCGTTTTCAATTTTTTGGTAAAATGATCTAAATTTTCCGAAGAAATAAAATGAACATTAAACAAAATTTAACAAATAAAGTATTAAAAAACATTTAAATTTAGCAATGTAACTTATAACTTAAAAGCAAATAAAATCACTCAGTGGTTGGACAGCCGGTAATTAAAGTGATCTGTTTAAAATAAACTTTATTGAACTCACTCACTCACTCATCTGTTAAATCAGAATATAATCAAACTTTGAAATATTAAGTGTATACAACAACATCAAGTTATAAAGAAATTAGCAAACCTGAAGTTCTGAACCGGAAAAGTTCACAATTGCCTCTCTATAAGTCAACAAAGTAATAGCGGCGCCTAAAAAATAACATCGTAAAGCAACAAATTTAATTTTTCGTTTTCAATTTTTTGGTAAAATGATCTAAATTTTCCGAAGAAATAAAATGAACATTAAACAAAATTTAACAAATAAAGTATTAAAAAACATTTAAATTTAGCAATGTAACTTATAACTTAAAAGCAAATAAAATCACTCAGTGGATGGACAGCCGGTTATTAAAGTGATCTGTTTAAAATAAACTTTATTGACCCGCCGCAAAGCTGAGTCATCATTCATGGATAATAAAGGATAGTTATTAGGTCATAAATACTGTCTCTGTGAGCTTCAAAATGGTATCAATTTTCAAAGAAAAGATGTAAAGATGTAAAAATGTACATGACAACAGAAACTGAATAAAACATTTCAGAATACTTCAAAGAAAAAAAAGAATGAATTTAAACAATGTTTTGTTAAGATGTATGTGACGGCTAATTTAGTTAAAATGAATAAATATCAAAATAAATACAAAACGAGAATTTTTTTTAGATAAAAGTATATTTTTATCTCAATGTTATCAATTTCTACATTAAATACATATGAATAACTCAATCATCATCTTCTTTTAAGAGTTAGAAATTTTTTTATTTTATCTAACACTAGAAAAAAAACTGTAAGCCAAATAATTGTTTATTTAGCTGTTAATTTTGAATAAGGTATATGAATTTAGGCACTAAAAAAACTTTTTTTGCTAAACTATTGGTATGACATTGTAAACTTATAGCTCGACTAAAGTTTTGATGTTACTTCTTACGAAGAAAATACAAATGTAATTGTTTGAAAATTATAAATTTGAGTTTTTTCTCAATGGCTCTTCAGAAAGTGCAGCTATGATTGAAAATTTTTCCGTTCACAGTCACAAACCTAATTTTGTGACGGTGTTAGGTACTTTCCCAAAGGCATTTTCCCAAGAGCGACTTTCCATGTGAAAATTTCCCTAGGGGCAACTTCCCAAATGTGCAATTTCCCAAGCGGTAACTTCCTAAAGAATAGCATAGGCCCTCTTAGGCGCCGCAGGCTGCAATGGGGGCCGAACGCAACGACTAGGATTGACATTTAGGAAGTTGCCACTTGGGAAAATACCCCATGGGAAGTTGCCACTGGGGAAAAATNTCCCCCCAGGTAGAATTTCTGATCGGGTCATTGTGTACAGTGGCTGTACAACAAGAAGTCTAAAATTCCAGATGCCCCCTCTATTACTAATATCTCGATGGAAAGAACCTAACATATAATTTTTACCTATAAAAGCTCCAATATATTGGGAGATCATGTAGTGGGGAACTTTTTTCCAGGGGAATTTATTTACAACTGCTAGGGCAATGGTTACTGCAGGGTTCAGGTGTGCACCTAATAAAACCAGTTTTTAATCCTGGAACATTTTCTGTTTTCTAATGAAATCTAATCAATTTTTATTGATTATTTGTTTGATAAAAACAACTTCAGTCTAAAAGTTGCATGATCCGTGCCGGTAGAACATGTACTGTACATGCTTTCAGTCGTACTGTCCAGTTTGGTCTACCCAGTGTAGAGTCGACCCAGCATGTTTTATGCAACAAAAAAAATTGAACAGATATTCTTTTGATTATGATTTTAGAAGCGAACACAGATAAATAAAGGATTATAATATTTGCCTCTAACCCTAAATTTTTGCATCCTCCATCGTTGCAACCTAGGAACGAATTTAATGAATTGGAGAGATCGCTGAACGACCTACATTCAAAGAGAATAGAATATATATAAGAGTGGAATTTAGACAATCCCTTGGTATGAATTTTGTCAGTTCCTTTTAGCCTGCAAGGGAGTTCAAAATGTACAGATGTGAAATGTCTTTGTGAAATGATCATTGGTCAATTATGAAACCAGCCTATTTGATAATTTGTTTTTCTTTTAATATCCATTTTAGATTTTATTTCTAAAACATTTAGTTGAAGAAAATGTTATACAGTTGGAGTTTGGACCCATAAAACTCTGGAAGAGAAGGTCGAAATTTAAATATGTTTCATGTTTGTTAAACTAATTAGTTAAACTTATAGCTTGAGTCTGAACACAGTTCAACAAACTGTTATACTTTGTTTACCCATAAAGAACAACGACCATTTAATTCACAAGATTCTGGAGCTCCCTAAAATGTGGAGGGCCATTCATGAAAATAACCACTGCAGACACTGTGTAACTTTAGATTTTGTAGGAAATTTTAGAGACAACTGATGTTCCAGGGCCCAAAAGGTTTTATAGCACAAAAATGTGAAGGACACCTTCAGTATGGAAACAGTACAACAAAATGGCCGTTTTATACCTTTTTTCGAGTAAATTCCTCTCTAATATATATTCTATTCTCTTTGCCTAAATCCGGTTCAAATCCTGAATCACCGGTTCAAATACTCATAAATCTTTAACTTTGAATCTATGATTCAGGATTTGAACCAGCTGTACGTTGTTCAGTGACCTCTCTCTCTCTTTCATAAAATTCGGACTTATAGGATGTAAATTCTGAATAATCATTGATATCTTGATCTAGCAGTATTTAATAACGATCTAGCACATCAGGTTTTAAAGATTGAAGAAATAAAGAATTCGAAAAGAGTTGAAAACTCAATTCCTTTGTTTAGTTTATGAATCTGGGTNCAACGAAACATGGTAGTTGAGAGATGTCGTCTTTGAATCTTGATGCTATTTAACGACAAAATTTGTATCGTGACTTATTTTATATAACTGGAGGCTCTTCTTAGAAATATTTATAATTCGCGTAACCGTTGTCTGATTCACATATTGTCCTGGGTTAGCTATCAAAATTCAAAGACGACCTCTAGGTCATCTTTCATCTTTTATGTATAGTGGGAATACACTGTATACCTGATATAGGAGCTGAAGCCATGATACCAAGAACTACCCCTGCCCCCCATCCAACATTAATTGAGAACATATTTCCATTTTCTTTATGCGACAAAACAGCCTAATATCAGACATGTGTTATTCATAGAATTTCAGTTTTTTATTTGTGTAATCTTCGAAGCAAATTTACATTACTTGGCTTCACGCTCCTTTAAAGGGATATACCGGCTATGTAAGACTTAGATGAACTGAGTATATGCACTGTTGTGGAAAGCTTCTTTAGGATTCATTTGATACATACAAAACCTTTTAAAGATCTGTAAATAGGGTTATTAATCGTTTTTGTAAAAGATCTTTTTGTTTCGTTTTCAAAAACGATCGTTTCGTTTTCGGAAAAAAACGATAGTTTTTAAAAACGACCCACTCGATTTTTCAAAAAGAGGATCGTTTTTGAAAAAAAATTTTATTGACAATTATGTTAACGATCGTTAACGAAGGGGTCGTCGTTAATGATCGTTAACGAAACGACGAATTTTATAAAAACGATCGTTTTAAAAACGACCATTTTTAAAAAACGAACTTTTGAAAAAAACGATTGTTTTCAAAAACAATCGTTTCGTTCTCGATTTTTCGTCTGAAAAATGAAAACGTTAACATCTCTATCTGTAAATCCTAAGTTTGAGCTCAAATTCGACGTTCAAAACTCCTACTTTGGGGGTGAATACGTTTTCAGAATCTTTAAAAAGTTTTAAATGTCTCAAATGAATCCTAAAGAAGCTTTCCACAACACTGCATACTCAGTTCATCTACCTAACATAGCCAGTCTGTCCCTTTAAATGTTTTTTTCATAATTGAAAAACAAACGTTTTTATTTAATAATTGATGAATTTCCAAAATTTTTAAAAATTGACAATTTTCTAGTAAAACGTATTCGATTTTAAATTTGTGTAAATATAAATTTTTTTTTACACATATCGGGCCCAATTTTTAGGCAACCTGCCCTTTTATTAAAGAAATACAAAGAGAAAAACTCGAAAATATAAAATTACTTTTTATTCATTTCTTACAGATTTTTTTTCAACTAATTATGTTATTTATTAGTTTGCACAAAAATAAAATATATATTCTCTAAAACCAGGTTCACCTGAGCTACACTTCCAGTGCCAAAGCTTAATATCAGCATAGTTCCGATTATCTCAGCTGAATTTGTACAAGTTGGAATAACAATTTTTCAAATAATCTATTACTTGAATTTTTTAAGATTTAAATAAATTGTCAAAAATATTGTTTAAAATTTAAAATATTCTGAGTCTGAAGCTGTGAGCCACCTGGGTCATCACTTGCATTTTACAAAATCTAAAACCCCCTTTATACTTGTCCTAAGAATGATCACGAACTTTAACTTTCACTAAAAAGTTTTTTTTAGTCTACCAGTATTGCCTACAATGCAGTTAATTTTTTTATTGTTGTTTTGTTACGGTTATAAATAGCTAATCAAAGTCTCTAAAAATATGCTCAATTAGCAATATTGGGTCGTAAAACTACAATTTATATGTTTATTATTTACATAGATTAATTAAAATAACAGATAGAACACTAAATGTCGTCTTTTCAAGATTTCTGTGTGTTTCGTTCACAATAACCCTAGAAAACAGACGCCCAAAGGAGTTACACGTATTTGGCGTGGAACAGGCTCTCTGCCTGTCTTTGTTCTAAACCGACTTAAAAGGCGACTAAAGAAGTAAAATAATTTGACGTTAAAGTAAAAAAAGCTGGAGTTTTCTTCTTGAAACCCTGGGAGAATGTTTACAATTTATGTTTGTTTATTGTGCTTTAAAAGTCAATTATTATTTATTAGGTGTTATCCCAGTGTTTACAGATAATAAATCAAATTGTTATGATGGCTTGTTTATTATGATTTCTAATGAAACAAGTAATGATAAACAT
>NW_019398192.1:0-339 GCF_000591075.1 Eurytemora carolleeae
GACTAATTGTCTGCTCTAACCGTAGTCTTGTCTGAGATCCAGAAATCATGAAACCAAATAATTTACTTATTTTTAGAATAAAAACTTTTAATAAAATAAAAAATTAGTTTTTTTCACGTGGAGGGCTTAGGGTTAAAAAAGTTGTACCTTTTAAAACATATAAATGCAAAAAAATATTCTTATCTAAAATAATAAGAATGATATACCACTTAAACTAATGTTTTCAAAATTCTTTTTAAAGTCACAGAAGAAATAAAGAAATTATTGTTTCAAATAAACAATTCCTGTTCGGAGTGATTCAAAAATGTTATTTTGGAAATCTGATACCCTGCTTTACTT
>NW_019398192.1:355-11905 GCF_000591075.1 Eurytemora carolleeae
ACCCCCCCCCCTGGCCTCGTCTATGCATGTAAATATAATCCCCAAGATAATCCCCCCCGGCCTCGTCGGCAAATTTAAATACTAATCCCCCTCCCACGAAGAAAATTCGAGACCGGAGGTCATTGACCTCCATTTTGACCTCAAAGAACCCAGAAAATACGGAAAAATACCACTTTTACTCGTATTCAATATTATAATAAGTTAATCAGACATGTTTTCATACTTTTTGCAACCACATAAATCAAGCGCTAATATTGACACATATATCTAACCTCTATTTTGACCTCCCTTCTATAATGACCTCCAAAAATGGTCAAAATATCCAATCAATGAAAATACGTCATGTGAGGTATTAACTCATAGGTTTTTGGGAGTTCCAATTCCATTCTGATCCCCCTTTTTTGACCTCACATGATCCTGGAGGCATTTGACCTTCTGAGTCCAGATATTAATGACCTCCGGAGGTCAAAATATGAAATCAAAGAAAATGTGAGGCATCAAATCATAGGTTTTTTGGTGTTCTGATTCCATTTTACCTGATACTCACACATGACTTATTTTCATTGATTTAATATTTTGACCCTTTTTGGAGGTCATTATCAAAGGGAGGTCAAAATGGAGGTCGGATATATATGTGTCTATATCAGCGCATGATTTATGTGGTAGCAAAAAGTATGAAAACATGTCTCATTAACTTATTATAATTGAATTAGGTGAAAAAGTGGCATCTTTCCGTATTTTCTGAGTTCATGGAGGTCAAAATGGAGGTAAATTACCTCCGATCGTGATCCATGTAGATGACCAAAATTAGAGGCTGCATACAAAATTTTAGCCCTCTATCTCGATTATTAGGACCAAACACAGCCTGTACAAAATTTGGTGTCACAAAGTGTCGAATTTTTATAGGTGATTAAATAAAGATATCCATCCGTGTATTTTTATTCGAAAACTGATTATTTTCTATTTCATCAGTGACTCGCGTATTTCTTGCTTAGGAAACAATTAAAAAATATGAGAATTGAGCACTATTCAAGATTCAAGAACAACTTCTACATTACTGATCTGATAAAGGTTAAAAGGGCGCCTGACCGAATCGGACATGCCCCTAATTTTTTAAATTTTTTAAATAGAGGTCACTTGAAATTAGAAAACAGTCTCTTTCATGATTTCTAGTTTCCTTCAGTTTATCAAGCTTGAGTTTGTAAACAAGAGAGGCAACAATGGTTCCTAAAATACAAGAAATCAAGAAAATTATTTTAATTCTATATAAGTAATTAACAACTATTATTTTGTTTGGTTTTATATTTATTATCTAGAAGGGAAAGATCCTTCGAGATACAGAGAAAATTTTAGCCCACAAATTCATAGCACATAGTACCAAAATAATAGTAATTTCTTGAAATGTTTGTGCACTTCTCTCATTTCAATGGTTATTTTTAAAAAAACTAGCGTTTTAATAAAGCAGAAATAAAAAAATAAAAGTTTAATTTCAATTTTTAAAATTTTAAAATTTACAAATAATAACAACAATAAAAATATGTAAATTCGGGATTCGGGAACCAATTAAACATTATAGCCACGGCTTTAATGCACAGCAAATTTAACATCATTGGTAGGGTTGTTAATCGTTTTTAGAAACGATAGAAATAACATTTTTTTTTACCTTCGTTTTCATCTTTTTATAAAAACGATCATTTCGTTTTAGAAAATAAAGATCGTTTATGAAAACGAACCACTCATTTAAACTTTTTTAAAAAAACGGAAAACGATCGATTTTGAAAAAGATCGTTTTTTAAAAACAATGGTTATTTAGGAAAACGAAAAATGATTGTTTTTGAAGACCATCGTTTCTTTTAAATATCGTTTTATTAAACGAAAAACGATCATATTTGCAAACCACAGTTTTTCAATAACAATATCTTTTTAAAAACGATCGTTTCGTTTTTCGTTTTTTCTTCATCGTTTTCAAAACGAAAGGATCGTTTTTCTTTTTATCACGTCCTTACTGAAATTAGCCATAAAGTGACCATGAGTGATAAAGTCCACAAAACTTTGACAAAAGATTATCATAAACATTAAATTGTTTACCTAAGAGTACAAGGGCCCCAGCTAGGCAGATCACTATGATCAGAGTTGAATTATCTCCTGAAATCAAATATTCAAAAAATAAAACTTCTAGAAAATCTGTTTCCTCAAATATGGTTGAACCTCTAGGGAGAAGAATATTCTAGAATATATATATATATCCTCTTTTTAACTTATCAAAAGAAGAAACCTTTTATTCTGGCGGGATTAAAATTATATTTAAATAAACCCATGAAGTGCGCAGAACGTACAATATCATTTGATGTAACTTTTCATTTTCCTCTTTTTCATGAAAAAAGTCAAATATTTTTTGCAAGAAAAAATGAATAAATAATATTTCAGTTATATTACTCTGCACTGGCAAATACTTTGGAATTATAACATTGTATTAATGTAAATATGTCAGAATTCTGTAAATTCTTGTAAAGCTCACACTTTTTATTTCAGAAGAATTTACAAATCCATTTTATTAATAACCATGAAACAGTCATGTTGCACACTTATATTTATATAAGTATCAATCAAATCAAAAGTGTTTCTATTTTAAAAACGTACTTACTTTCTTGAAATACCCTTGGTGTACTTATGTTGACAAAATCTTTTAAAAAATATAATCGTACTTTAGCACAATTGAGTAGAAATAAGAATTTCTTATTATCTGTATTTAAAAATAAGTTTGTATCTACATATAAATAAAGAATATAAGAACTAGCTCAACCTCCAGGGTTTAAAAAAAAAACCTCCAGCCCCCCACGGTGGGGTATTTTAGAGGGTCAGGGGGGGTGGACTGGTTTTTGCCTCAATACTCCTCTTTAAATACATTTGTCTTGTGTTTCATTATGAGAATGTACAAAATGAATATATTCTGATAATCTTTCCATTTACAAACAATGTATGAATTGTAGCTTGAATTGATCTATAATGATTTCAATTTATAATTACTTTTCCCGTTCATATATTCATCCCTGAATGGAACCTGCAAACCCGCAATATTGACACCGCAACTGGTTTCTATTGAAGATTGTTAAAGATACAGACAAAATGCATATCACGGGCAGCCGTAGTACATTTGAATTTCCGAGCCGGGTCAACCTTTCCGGTCCCAGTTTGTACAGTATCGCCCGGACATGGGGTAAATAAAGCAGACACTCAATAGGACTAGCCGGTGCAACAAGGTTGACGCAGTCTGACTTTAGGTTAAATTTACTTTTACTGAAGGGTCAGGGGTGCGTGATATATGAATGTGAATTCAGATGGATACAGATGAAGGAATGATGATGGTGTGAATTTGTGTAGAAAAATATTGGATTGATTGGATTGAAAATAATTGATATTTATGTAATGGATTTAAGAAATTTGTGGAATTAGTTGTATAGATATGAAGGAACATGCAAAACTGTATTCATCTTCCTAATATTTTGGATAAAGACCTTGAATATTCCTTAAAAATACGCATTTTTACGTCTAAGTAAAACCTATAAATTCCAAAAATATAGAAATGCTAGGATTTTTTCAAACCTAAATCTACGAATAAGAAAGACCTAAAAATTTCTAATTCATTATATTTTTTAGATTTTTTACATACGAATTTTTACGTTTGTCATATACGTATTTTTACGGATATAAAATATGTATTTTTATCAAGGAAACGGTTACGAAAATACGTATGTCATACATATGGAAAATACATATTTTTACATTTTCCAAACCAAAAAATACGTCTATATACGAATTTCATACGCATTTATAGGTTTTCCGGTTAGTAGGGATCCGACCTACTGTAGGCAGGTTAATTGCACACTTAACTATTGAATGCAGACCTTTCATAGGTCATATGAATAACCATAGTAGTCCGGATGCACAACATTATAGTAGGTCGGATGCACAACATTAGTAGGTCGGATCCATAACATTTGTAGGTCAGATGCACAACATTTGTAGGTCGGATGCACAAATTTTGTAGGTCAGATGCACAACTTTTGTAGGTCAGGTGCAAAACTTTTGTAGGTCGGATGCACAACTTTTGTAGGTCGGATGGATAACTTTTGAAGGTTGTAAAAAACACAGGGATCGAATGCAGAAATTTTATATGTCAGATGACACTGATGCACAGTTGTTAAGTAGCCCTAGCGCTAGGCCCAAAAAATTGTCTTAACCGAACCTAACCCCACATATCGGCTAGCATCTTTGGAAATTTGATCACTATGGCCGCAGCGCATAGCCACCTGGCCCGTCCTAGCCACATCGCTCGGTCCAGAAATTGTCTAAACATAACCAAACCTCACGTATCAGCTTTCATTTTGTCAAGCGCTCGGCACAGACTTAACCAAATCTAACATCCAACCCACAAAAAGTGTTCATCCGACTTAAAAAACTGTGCATCCGACCTATAAAATGTGTGCATGCGACCTACAAAAGATGTGCATCAGAGCTACAAAAGTTGTACATCCGACCTACAAAAAGTGTAACATCCGACCTACAAAAGTATGTACATCAGACGAATCAGACCTACGAAAGTATGTGCATCCGACCTACAAATTTGTGTGCAACGGGAACAGCGAGATCCTTTGGGTGCACTGCCAACTACATACTAACAAGATCTGCAGTTCTAGCGTAGTTCGGATTATCGAAATAGAATGTTCATCCGACCTAGCTGTCGTAGGTCCGATGTTGCAGTTGATCCAAAGTATCGCAGGACGGAAATGCTGTATAGGACCGAAGTAACATTACCACTGTGAAGTATAGGGGTGGAGGTATGAATAAGTATAGTATACAGAGTGTCCCAAAAACATGGGAATTCAGTGACGAATTGGATATCGTCTTTGTTATGAATTAGCATTGTGATACCTAATTTCAAAAGCCATAATATTATTATGTCTGTTAGAGTTTTTTATATGAAAAGGGTCACTGAATTCCCATGTTTATTGGGACACCCTGTATATAAGGAAATACTTGTTCTAGGAGTATATATATAAGAAACTACCTGTTCTAGGATTATATATATATAAGGAAATACCTGTTCTAGAAGTATATATATAAGGAGCTACCTGTTCTAGGAGAATATATATAAGAAACTACCTGTTCTAGGAGTATAAGTATCTGAACTAGGGGGTAGAACTGTAGTCTCCGACTCTTCTTCAGTTGTAAAATTTATCTTAAGAGTTTCAGCAATAGTTTCCTCAGACCAAACAGAGGGTTTAGATATATCCTAAATGATAAACTTATGTTTTGGGACATTTTGTACTTGTATTTGTAATCCAGTATACTCAAAAAGTGATTTTCTTGAATATGTACTGTGCTGTGTACTAGGTTTACCTTATCAAATGTTTGTATTTTAAATATTTACTGTGTACTGTTTACCTTATTGTATGTGTATATCTTGAATATGTACTGTGTACTGTGTACTGTGTACTGTGTACTGTGTACTTGGTTTACCTTATCAAATGTTTGTATTTTGAATATTTACTGTGTACTGTGTACTAGGTTTACCTTATTATATGTGTGTATCTTGAATATGTACTGTGTACTGAGTACTAGGTTTACCTAATTATATGTGTGTATCTTGAATATGTACTGTGTTCTGTGTACTTGGTTTACCTTATCAAATATTTGTATTTTGAATATTTACTGTGTACTGTGTACTAGGTTTACCTTATTATATGTGTGTATCTTGAATATGTACTGTGTACTGTGTACTGTGTACTGTGTACTTGGTTTACCTTATCAAATGTTTGTATTTTGAATATTTACTCTGTACTGTTCACTGTGTACTAGATTTACCTTCTTGTATGTGTTTATTCTGAATATGTACTGTGTACTGTGTACTGTGTACTGTGTACTTGGTTTACCTTATATATGCTTGTATCTTGAATATGTACTGTGTACTTGGTTTACCTTATATATGCATGTATCTTGAATATGTACTGTGTACTAAATTTACCTTATTATATGTTTGTACCTTGAACATGTACTGTGTACTGTGTATTTGGTTTACCTTATTATATTTTTGTATCTTGAATATGTACTGTGTACTAGGTTTACCTTATTATATGTTTGTATCTTGAATATGTACTGTGTACTAGGTTTAGCTTATTATATGTGTGTATCTTGAATATGTACTGTGTACTGTGTACTTGGTTTACCTTATTGTATGTATGTATCTTGAATATGTACTGTGTACTGTGTACTTGGTTTACCTTATTGTATGTATGTATCTTGAATATGTACTGTGTACTGTGTACTAGGTTTACCTTATTATATGTTTGTATCTTGAATATGTACTGTGTACTGTGTACTAGGTTTACCTTATTATATGTTTGTATTTTGAATATGTACTGTGTACCCGGATCAAGATTATTAACTACGTAGCAGATGTACCCGGCTCTGCTCAGTATTAACATATTATAGAATCTATGAAAGGGTCCAAATAAAGACAATTATATATTTCAAATAATCTGTTGAAATATTCAGGTTTGGAACTAATGAAGAATATGTTAATTGAATTAGTTTCCTATGATCTGGACAGGAACCATTATGCGAGTTGACACTGAAAAAAAAAACAATAAATAAAGAAGTTACACATCAAAGTAATGCTAATACTAATACTAATACTAATACTAATACTAATACTAATACTAATATTAATATCAATACTAATATTAATACTAATACTAATAATAATAATAATAATAATAATAATAATAATAATAATAATAATAATATTAATGATACTAATAATAATAAAAGCATGAACCTGATTGGTTTAAACCAATTATATTCTCCTGAATGTTCCACTATTCCTTGTCTAACAAGATACCGTTCTATTAAACCTATAACATCAATATGTTTATTTAAATCAGACTAAGTAGTTTCTGAAGCGATAAGCACGTACCGACACGATCGCAACATGTACTCAATGTTTATGACTGCCATCTAACGCCAAATCAGATATTGTTTTTGAGACATTTTTTTTCATTTAGTATAATAATAAAACGTTAACATAAATTCTTGAATTTAATCAATTTTTATAAAAAAAAGTTAAAGGTTCTTTTTTATACTGTTTTGAATTTTCAAAAAGAACAATAATAACAATACGTACTTTAAACACAAGTAATGCACTTTATACATTGCACATAAAAGTTATTGTCTTGATTGTAGAGGAGGAACAAAAATCAAGTTTTTTTGCAAAAGTTTTGTATGTTTGATGTTCAATGAGAGTTGGAAATATTCGGCCAGGAAAAAATGATTTTTGTCCCGTAGACTTTTCTGTATCGACTTTTCCTACGTGTGTTGAGTTGATGTTAGGGAGAAGTTGAATTCGGAAAATCTTAATTATTGAAAGAACATTGACTGTAGCATGATTATACAGGGTGTCCCAATAAACATGGGAATTCAGTGACGAATTCGATATCGTCTTTTCAAATAATTCTTTGATTTAGTATAGTGATACCTACTGAGAAAGCTGTAATCTGTAAGAGTTTTGTCTGCTATGTTCACATTTTGTTTGTTTATGTTTATACTGTATAAGGATGTACTTAGTAAAACAAGAAAATTGCAGTATACAAACAGAGTAAACTTGTCCGTCTTCATTGTTCATCTTGTGAAAACATTATAGACACATCTTTACAGTCTGTCACCCTTTTCATAAAATAAACTCTAGCAGACATAATAATATTAAGGCTTTTGAAATTAGGTATTACAATGCTAATTCATAGCAAAGACGATATCGAATTCGTCACTGAATTCCCATGTTTTTTGGGACACCCTGTATAAAAACAGACTTCACAAGAATTTCATACATTTGTAAGTGATATCACTGATCGATTCCATCCTAATAGCTACATACTACATCCTCGCTTATTTTTCATTCCTCCCTTTTACTGGCGTCAAACATTATAGAAATCCAACGTATACTGGAGTCTAGTTCTACCTGTTCTAGGGTATACTGGAGTCTAGTTCTACCTGTTCTAGGGTATACTGGAGTCTTGTTCTACCTGTTCTAGGGTATACTAGAGTCTAGTTCTACCTGTTCTAGGGTATACTGGAGTCTAGTTCTACTTGTTCTAGGGAATACTGGAGTCCAGTTCTACCTATTCTAGGTTATACTGGAGTCTTTTTCTACCTGTTCTAGGGTATACTGGAGTCTAGATCTACCTGTTCTAGGGTATACTGGAGACAAGTTCTACCTGTTTTAAGGTATACTGGATTCTAGATCTACCTGTTCTAGGGTATACTGAAGTCTAGATCTACCTGTTCTAGGGTATACTGGAGTCTAGATCTACCTGTTCTAGGGTATACTGGAGTCTAGTTCTACCTGTTCTAGGGTATTTGGAGTCTAGTTCTACCTATTCTAGGGTATACTGGAGTCTAGTTCTACCTGTTCTAGGGTATACTGGAGTCTAGTTCTACCTGTTCTAGGGTATACTGGAGTCAAGTTCTACCTGTTCTAGGGTATACTGGAGTCCTAGTTCTACCTGTTCTAGGGTATACTGGAGTCAAGTTCTACTTGTTCTAGGCTATACTGGAGTCCTAGTTCTACCTGTTCTAGGATATACTGGAGTCTAGGTCTTCCTGTTCTAGTGTATACTGGAGTTTAGTTCTACCTGTTCTAGGGTATACTGGAGTCTAGTTCTACCTGTTCTAGGGTATACTGGAGTCTAGTTCTTCTGTTCTAGGGTATACTGGAGTCTAGATCTACCTGCTCTAGTAGGTATACTGGAGTCTAGTTCTACCTGTACTACCTGCTCTAGCTGGTATACTGGAGTCTTAGTTCTACCTGTTCTAGGGCTCCAGTACAAAAGGTAGAATTACAAAAGGTAGAATTACAAAAGGTAGAATGACAAAAGGTAGAACGATCATAAGGTAGAACGACAAAAGGTAGAACAATCAAAAGGTAGAACAAACAAAAGGTAGAATGTTTAAAAGGTAGAATTACAAAAGGTAGAACATTCAAAAGGTAGAATTTTCAAATTAATTTTTTTAAAAAGTCAAAAAATAATGATTCTTATTTATTAGGACTAATTTTTATTTTACAAATGAACATGATTTTAATCCATGCCAATTATTGTGGCAAGCTGTTTCATATAGTCTTGTGCAGGGAAATCTATATATAAATTTGGCTTGTCTGTCTGTTTGTTTGTTTGTCTGTCTGTTTGTTTGTATCCAATAAACGTCAAAACGGCTGAACCGATCGGGCCCAAAATTTGTTGTGGGACATCTAGGGACCACAGGGAAGGTTTATGAATGATCAAAATTTCAAATATGTGTCTCCATCAAAATTCGATCGTCATTAAATTTTTGAAAATTTTGAAAATCCGCGAAATTTTTTGTGAAAATCCGCGAATTATTTTTGTTTTGTTTTACGATGTCAAGAGAACATGTTCACAATTAATTTAGAAGATGGGCGCGAAGCGCCCTCTAAGGCTAGTTATTATACATTTCAGTCATGTTTTTAATCCTAG
Source organism: Eurytemora carolleeae (assembly GCF_000591075.1). Lineage (NCBI taxonomy): Eukaryota > Metazoa > Arthropoda > Copepoda > Calanoida > Temoridae > Eurytemora > Eurytemora carolleeae. The sequence goes on from NW_019398192.1 coordinate 9,901, forward strand.
TACGTTTATCTCTCTGTTTTTGTTTGCGAGCGTTTTCAGTGCTGTTTGCACCACTGGCTGAACTCTGTTCCATTCTTAATTTTCTCAAAATTATATTCATATTTCTGGTCGTCAATTAATGTTCTTTTCTTCTTTTGATTCACCCCATACTTGACCAACCTCTCCATGCTGAATTCAACCGAGAAATGCAGTTTTGTGAATTTTTTAGAAAAAAATTCGCGGATTTTCTTGTAAAAATTAGAAACTTTTCTTCCTTCTCAAAAATAAAAAAAATTCTACCTTTTGAACGTTCTACCTTTTGAACGTTCTACCTTTTGTCATTCTACCTTTTGTCATTCTACCTTTTGTCATTCTACCTTTTTTAATTCTACCTTTTTTAATTCTACCTTTTGTAATTCTACCTTTTGTACGTGAGCCTGTTCTAGGGTATACTGGAGTCTAGATCTACCTGCTCTAGCAGGTATACTGGAGTCTAGTTCTTCCTGTTCTAGGGTATACTAGAGTCTTAGTTCTACCTGTTCTAGGGTATACTGGAGTCTAGTTCTACTTGTTCTAGGGTAAACTGGAGTCAAGTTCTACCTGCTCTAGCTGGTACACCGGAGTCTTAGTTCTACCTGTTCTTGGGTATGCTGGAGTCCAAGAAAGGAAAACTGAGGTTTCTGAGATAGTTTTAGAGAATATATTTACTGGAGGGTCAGGTTGCCGAGGTTTAGTTTGCTCCTGAATATAAAGTATTTTAATATCACTAGTTTACAGCTAGTGTTAGGCATCAAATATCATCCGGGTTTTTTATTTTAAATATTTTTAGTTTCCAAAGTAATCCAAAAAACATTTACAGGAAGTTTCCAAGTTCTATTCTTCGCAAGTTTATTTTTGATTACAATCTCCAATATTGGTCTGAACCTCTATAACCTCCCATTCATCTCAGGGTCCATGACTCAAGGACGAATTGCTTATGGTTTCTATTTTTTCTGCAGATAAGATTGCTAGAAAATGATTACTTGCAATAGAATTACAAGGAATAAAGGTAATTATTCATAAATATGTTTTTAAACAGTTAAAGCCCATTGACCAATAAGTCATGAAAACAATATTTAGATCGCTTTGGGAGGTGTAAGTTGACATCATTTATTTTATTATGATTTTTCTTGTAGTAATGTTCAATTATATTTACCTGCAGTTCTAAATATACATTTCTGTTGACCAAATCTCCAACATTTCTTGTGAATACCCTGAAACCATTAAACTCAATAAATCAAATCAAATCAAATCATGAGTGTTAGGGCAAGCTTTAGGCTCCACTCTACAGCTTGGAGTTTGAAGTCCTGACTGAGAGGTGGGTTTTCAGCCCGGATTTGTTTAATGTATAACTGTTAATGAATCGAGTGTTTAAATTAATCGAAATGATCCCAGCAACACGACCAAATTTGAGCCATGCAACCATTTTTAGCTCCCTTTCACTCATGTATGATCATCTGAGTGTTAAATATGTATGAGTGGAGGGGAGCCCCCCAATGGTTTGTTTTGGTACAGATATGCATTCCTAAGAACACATAGCTGGGGTATAATGTCACTAAGTAATACATCTAAACATTAGAGTTAAATATGGTTCAGAATAATGGTCATGATGGAAATAATCAAATGAAGTTCGTAATCTTATGAGATGTTAAATAATAAATTGCAACTGATGTATAGTATAGTATAAAATACTGTTTTTTATGTTTGGTTGAAATTTTGACCCGATCCGGATTTAAAGTTAAACCTTTTCCCTATTTTGAACCTGGAGAAGATGACTGCACCTACCATAATTTATCAATATGTGGAGACGCATAGAAGTAAGAATGCAAGGTCAAAAATAAATATGATTTAACTAACCTGAGCATATACCAAGTATATGGAAGGAGGGCTCCTGCAAAATATTCAGTTCCCTGAATTCAACATTTTTAATTCATAAACAATAATAATAATTACAATAATAATAATAATAACATGATAATAATAATAA
>NW_019398192.1:11959-20605 GCF_000591075.1 Eurytemora carolleeae
TGTAAACGTGCTAAATTTATTTCTAAAATACATTCTCTTAATCAAGAATTTCATTATGCTAATACATCCACAGTGTTAAAATTGTACAATATATATACTTGTGAGTATGTACTTGAAAGTAAATATCTGAAGCTAGATGTATATAAAATGTATGTACTTGAAAGTAAATAGCTGAAGCTAGATGTATATAAAATGTATGTACTTGAAAGTAAATATCTGAAGCTAGATGTATATAAAATGTATGTACTTGAAAGTAAATAGCTGAAGCTCGATGTATATAAAATGTATGTACTTGAAAGTAAATATCTGAAGCTAGATGTATATAAAATGTAAGTACTTGAAAGTAAAACATGTCAGAAACAGTAAAATACTGTAAAAATAGAATCATCATAAGAAATTGAAACGTACTCTTCTTTACATATATTTATTTATACATTTACATTTTCATTATTTTTAAGCATAAACACTTTTTATGCATCATCGCTTTAACAAACATAGGGAAAATATTTTTATAAAAATCTGTGAGGTTTCTTTAAGTTGTTTATCGTAGTTTTTCTTTTAAAAATTATTATAGAAAGCTAAAAATAAAATTTGTATGGCAATACGCTCGATTGGTTCAGGAAAAAATAATAAAAGTTGAAGACTTTCTTTTCTTATTTAAAAGTTTAATGATCCGTGCCGGTACAACACGTATGAACTGTACATGCATACAGTGAAGAGTTGACCCAGCACGTTTTAGGCAAATGAAGCCTGACAAGACCACAGTACATTGATTTGCAAAGCTATGAGGATTTGAAAATCAGAGTTTGTGGCAAAAACTCAATTCCTTATAAGAGTATCCGACAATAGTTTAAAAATAAAAAAATAAAGATTTACCATTTTGTTGTGAGCATTGGTCTGGATCTGCCCAGTAAAATTTAATTGCACTTGAATAAGCTTCCGCGGCAGTTTCTGAACCATTCTGAACAAATCAAATGCATTTTCTTTGGATTTTTTGGATTACGATCTTAAGGTTTGTTGTAATTCAAAGAAATTTTATATGACAGACTGAAGTGGAGGGAAGGAAGGATCAGTCCCTAAAACTATTAAAAAGGGTAAAAACGATATTTGGCATTGCAAATTCACGTTTCTGACAACTTCTTTGATTTCAGGGGAAGAAAGTTCCAAAGCGTGCTTATGTTCCAAACCTGATACTCAGTGTCAGGTCGGGGTTAAATCACGGTTTAGAACTTTCTTCCCCTAGATTATGACCTGTATTCTGAGAACTGGTTTGGTGTCGGGTACATCAACTTGGGTTCCAAACTCCTCCTAGATAACAGAAAAGTTTGGTCCATTTCTACAATAAGAACCAGAAAACTGTGGATAAGGAAGACGACATTAAAGCAATATATAAGTGAACAAGATGTTGTTACAACGCAAATAGCTTAACCATAGTAGCTTTAAAATCACTGATTAAGCGAAATATGTCTGTAGTACAGTGTACACACTGCCTAATTGCTATGTCTCATGTTCATTGGACTATTCTAAATCATAACTTGAGTCTTCAAGTCGTCTCCCTATTCCACAGTTTTCTGGTTCTCACTGTATGCATTGAAAGAAAAGATAATAAAAATATCGAAATTACATTTTGAAAAAAAGTTGAACTTTTTCATGAGATTCTTGTTAAAATAACTGCATGCAGAATTTTGCAAAATAAATAGATTTAAATTTATGGGATAAAGTTACATCCATGAAATATAAATTTATGGGATAAAGTTACATGCATGAAATATAAATTTATGGGATAAAGTTACATGCATGAAATATAAATTTATGGGATAAAGTTACATGCATGAAATATAAATTTATGGGATAAAGTTACATCCATGAAATATAAATTTATGGGATAAAGTTACATGCATGAAATATAAATTTATGGGATAAAGTTACATGCATGAAATATAAATTTATTGGATAAAGTTACATGCATGAAATATAAATTTATGGGATAAAGTTACATCCATGAAATATAAATTTATGGGATAAAGTTACATCCATGAAATATAAATTTATAAAACAAAGACCATCATTCATCTTTATTGTTTCCAACTGATCCGGTTTAATATTTTTTTTTACTTTTTATGCCATTTCTGATATGTAAGTTAGTTCTAGAAGAATTTAAGAACCAGTTTTTAACAAGATCGGACTTTGTTCTAAACATCTTTGTATTCAGGGGCCGAATTTATTGAATTTGAGCTTGGTCGCTGAACTACATACCGTCGATTCAACTATTTAACTGTTTCTTAAAGCTCCCTTCAACCCAAATCTAAACCTGTAGATCAGGGACAAAACTTATATAACTGATTCAAGATTCTTGTCTGAACCGTTTCTAGACCTAGCTCAAATTCATTAAATCCGGTCCTGTATTTTATACCTTGTGTGTTGCAATGGTTTCCTGCTTAGTGTTGATAGCTCTGATCTCCAGGTAGTATTGGGAATAGGGATACAGTCGAGATATATCCAATCTAGGGATAAAGTAGAGATATATCCAATCTAGGGATACAGTCGAGATATATCCAATCTAGGGATAAAGTAGAGATATATCCCATCTAGGGATAGAGTAGATACATATAGAACATTTGGGATAACGATATCTCCAACCTAGAGATAGAGTAGATATATATCCAACCTAGGGATAGAGATATATCCAACCTAGAGTATAGAGTAGATATATATTCAACCTAGGGATAGAGATATCCAACCTAGAGATAGAGTAGATATATATCCAACCTAAGGATAGAGATATCCAACCTAGAGATAGAGTAGATATATATCCAACCTAAGGATAGAGATATCCAACCTAGAGATAGAGTAGAGACATATCCAACCTAGGGATAGAGATATATCCAACCTATGGATAGAGATATATCCAACCTAGGGATAAGGTTAAACCCCCCCCCCTCTCCCTAAAACCCCCTTAAATTGCACCGCTCTAAGAAGATGATGTAAATAGATGAATCTATTAAGCTTTCTTCTCCTATATAAACCTATTTAGCTATAAACGTGCTAAATTTATTTCTAAAATACATTCTCTTAATCAAGAATTTCATTATGCTAATACATCCACAGTGTTAAAATTGTACAATATATATACTTGTGATTTCTATGGCTCAAATCTCTGGGATTTATACAGTAGGGATGTTCAAAAACTCCTCAATTCATGGAACATTGCTTTTCGCATTTTATTTGATCTACCAAGAGAAACCCATAGATATTTCATTGAGCCCATTTCTAATGTTCCTCATATTACAACAGTTTTATGCACTCGTTTTGTACAATTTGTGACCAATTTATAAAATTGCCATAAGCTATGTATTCGCCTTTTAGTAGATCTAAGTAAACAGGATTTAAGAACTGTTTTATGAAAAAATCTTGAATCTATTGCACAAGATTGTAATGTACAATCTAGAAATCTAAACAAATTTTGCGTGAAACAAAATATGATATACAATCATATTCCTTTAGACCAAGAATGGAAATTACCCATTCTTCATGAATTACTTAAAGTTAAAGAAGATAATTTTGTTCTAAACAACTTTGATGATAATGAGATCGCAACCATGATCAACTTTTTATGTTCCGACTAGAAACTATATTTATATATTATACTTTATTCTTGTTTTTGTCTTATCATATTGTACCATTTTACCTTTGTGTACGAAATAAATCTATAATAATAAATAAATATCCTAAACTTTGCAAATAAATGAATTTACCACTAAGATTACCAAAATACCCTTTACAGGGTTCATGAATCTTCATTTTTCTATAATTGGATAAACTATCCTATCTAGATCCTTGTATATATAGATTACAATATTATAATGGAGAAAGAGAATACCGATTTAATGCACGAGTAAAAGTACTTATTTGTAGAAATGGGCAATATTCAGGGTATACAATTTTTGTAGATTACTTTGACTGAAACTTAAACTGCAGTCGAATAAAACATCGCATGTTGTGGTAAGCTATATTAAATTAAACGAAACCCATACTGAAATCTAGGGGTAGGCTTTGTTCCGTTGACGAACTGTAAATTTTTGAAAATTGTAAAGAGTTTTCAACAAACGGCCAAAAACCGTTAATTTTGACATCGTTAATGAATGGATATTGTCATTCTTGAAAATAAAGTAATAAAAAAGAACGAACAAATTGTATTTCAAAATAACGGCGACCTTCGTTAATACTTTAAATGAAAACTGCATGAAACTTTTCTTTTGTGTTTTGATGATTTTTAATACTGTCTTATAATGTTTTAACTTATTTTAACATGACTAAAAAAGGGATGGTATTGAGGGCAGACTTCAAGCAGATGGTATCGAGGGCAGACTACAAACGGATGAATATCGAGGGCAGACTGCAAGCGGATGGTATCGAGGGCAGGCTACAAACGGATGGTATCGAGGGAAGACTACCAACGGAGGGTATCAAGGGCAGACTACAAACGGATGTTATCAAGGGCAGACTACAAACGGATGGTGACATTAAATTACGAAAACAGTTCCATCAAAAGTTCATTCTGTGCATATATTTTGGAATAATTGAAGACAAATTCTATCTAAAAATCTAGTTTTGTAAATTATATTAATCAATTAGGGAAACGCGATAAAAATAACCAATTACATACCTCTTAGCATAGGATAATCTATTAAAGTAAACAAAATCCTTCTTGTTAGAATACTGTCATTTCTTTTTCTTGAAGTATTCTTGTTTTTTGAACTATACTCTCTACTTGCTGGAATATTGTTTATCCTTTTCTTGAAGTATTTTTGTTTTTTGAACTATACTCTCTACTTGCTGGAATACTGTTTATCCTTTTCTTGAAGTATTTTTGTTTTTTGAACTATACTCTCTACTTGCTGGAATACTGTTTATCCTTTTCTTGAAGTATTCTTGTTTTTTGAACTATACTCTCTACTTGCTGGAATACTGTTTATCCTTTTCTTGAAGTATTCTTGTTTTTTGAACTATACTCTCTACTTGCTGGAATATTGTTTATCCTTTTCTTGAAGTATTTTTGAGTCTTGAAGTAAACTCCTACTTGTTGGAATACTGTTATTCTTTTCTTAATGTATTCTTGATTATTGACCTAAACTCTTACTCTTAATCTTCTTGGATTAATAATATTTTTTTTTTATTATGGAATTCGTTATGGTGTAACTAATGTAATTATCCCTATAAAAGAGAATGTAGGCGTAATTGTAGGACAGCAATTCCAAATTTACAACGCGTGGTACCTTTAAAAGCTTTGTCCTGTCAAGTGTGAATAAGATATTCGTGTTTTTGTTAATTGAACTGTTTTTTTTTCATTTTGGTGTCTCTTTCAAAGTGACTTGCGCATTTCTTGCTAATAGGAAACAATGAATAAACACATTTCTAGTCAGAAAAACGTTAATATCTTCCAACCGTTTACTTGAAATTACGCTTACAGCCCCTTTAAATGTAGATTGATTGCTATACCTGGAGTAGGAAACATTAAACCCTCTCCACCCTGTCTCCTCAGCACTGTATAAATATATAAGTTTATAATTATAAAAAATAAGATATTTAAAACATTTTATTTTATATATATATATATATATAGTCATACCAACACGTGTCCGATGTTATAAATGTCATATTCTATATGTGTCATATCTTACAAGAATCATATCCTACACAATCCATGTCCTATCCTTTTATCACTATATGTCATATTTTACAAGAATCAGATTCTATGCTATTCATACTTGTATGAGACATTTCATAAACTAATACCTCTCACATCTTTTACAGGCCATAACCCAAAGTTCTCATATGTTTTTAACATAACCCTAAACTCATTTCCTTTATATACATGTCATAACCTACACTTTGCAAATCCTTTACATGTCATAACCTACACTTCTCCTATCATTTACATGTCATAACCTACACTTCTCCTATCTTTTACATGTCATAACCTACACTTATCCTATCCTTTACATGTCATTTCCTACACGTCTCTTATTCTTTACAAGTCATTACCTACACTTCTCCTATCCTTTACATGGCATTACCTACACGTCTCTTATTCTTTACATGTCATAACCTACACTTCTCCTATCCTTTACATGTCATAACCTACACTTTGCAAATCCTTTACATGTCATAACCTACACTTCTCCTATCCATTGCATGTCATAACCTACACTTCTCCTATCCTTTATATGTCATAACCTACACTTCTCCTATCCTTTATATGTCATAACCTACACTTCTCCTATCTTTTACATGTCATAACCTACAGTCTACACTTTTCTTATCCTTTACATGTCATAACCCTACACTTCTCTTATCCTTTATATATGCCATAACCTACACTTCTCCTATCCTTTACATGTCATAACCTAAACTTCTCATAACCTTTACATGTCATAACCTACACTTATCATATCTTTTACATGTCATAACCTACACTTATCATATCCTTTTTAGGTCATAACCTACACTTCTCCTACCCTTTACATGTCATAACCTACACTTCTCCTATCCTTGACATGTCATAACTTACACTTCACAAATCTTTAAATGATAAAACCTACAGTTGTTTCATCATAATCTTAAATCTAATTTTAAGCATTTACATTCTGGAATCTATCTGTAAAGTGTAAGCGTACCTGTCAAATGAATGGGATAAACAGGCTGACCAGGCAAGGTGATGAACTTCAACATAGTAATGATCAACAAAGCTAATTTTTAAATAGCATTAATAATTCGTTTTTGCATAAAATAAACTGCGTTTACTATTATTGTTGTATACAAATCTATTCATTTATTTTTAATTTAATTTTATAATATGACACCATCATGATTAAAATTAGAGCAAAGATTTTTTTTTATTTAGCGCAACCAATTCATAGATCCCAACATTTAGTCTATTATTGTATTTAGATGCATTGAATTACAATGATATTACAACGTCTATGCTGCATAATTGAGTTAAACCCCAATCATATCATATTCTATTGAGAACACAGTAGTTAGCAAAAAGTATTCTGTTCCTCTCAAAATTATTTGGAACACCATAATGTTTTTCTTGCCTTCTCAGAATTGTTATTATAAGAATTTTGAAATGAAAGGTTTGAAATTGTGATAAATGAATTCTAGAAAAAGAGGTTTTGAATTTTAACAGTGGATTCTGAAATAAGAGGTTTTGAATTGTAACAGTGAATTCTGAAATAAGAGGTTTTGAATTTTAACAGTGGATTCTGAAATAAGAGGTTTTGAAAGAGGTTTTGAATTGTAACAGTGAATTCTGAAATAAGAGGTTTTGAATTGTAACAGTGAATTCTGAAATAAGAGGTTTTGAATTGTAACAGTGAATTCTAAAATGCTAATTTCCTAATACACTCAGGTCCAATGCTCCAGGTACAGATGGCTGCGCTAGCTGTCACATTGATAGTTACCTATAAAGATATGATTTATGATGTATCTTCCATGTTTAGTTTTAAGCTTTCTTTCTTAAATCATTCAAGTCTAATCTTATTCTAGCTTAAAATCAGCAATTCAAAAATAAATTTGTCCTGTATTTTTATCTTAATTTTTAATTCAGTCAACTTTCTCCTTTTCCGTCAAGTGTAGAGAACCGGTTCTTAAGGAGATAAACATGGTTATCGCATTAATTTCCTTGATTTTACATTCACCGTTGTGAATTGGACATGACAATCAATGAATAGTCACTAGATATTAGTTAGAAATTCAAGGATTTTGAACAACAGTATCATTTACAAAAAATACAGGGTTACCCACAAAGGATGAGACTTCAGAGACAACAATACGGAATTTATATTGTCTGTTTCCTTAAATGCATGGCACCTTGCGGGTTCAAACTTGATTCTTTCTTTAGTTCAAATTGACCTTTAATAAATTTTTTGGATCGTGTTTTAATTGAAGATTAGAATTTACACTTTTATAAAATGTGTTCAACAATAGACTTTTATGTTATTTTTAAACTATGACTAATTAGTAATTGTGAAAAATTTAACTCAAGGTCGTACATCTAGATTTAAGGTAGGAAAAGCTATTTGAAGGAGAGAGTAGCCAGCATACTCATTCCCAGTAAAAGCCGGTTAATGTAAAAAAAAGTAAATCACATTTGTTTTATTAATTAAAAAGCTAGACCGGAATTTCAGCAATTTGTTTGTAATTTCCGTTTAGAATAAATGATGAAATATACTTAAAGGTATTCCCCTAAATTATTATTAGTTTTATTTTTTGTCACATTTCAATTGTTGGTCATTATAGGGAATGTTAGAGAAATTTCAAGTGACCCTCCATGCAAAGATTAAAACGTCCGATTCACAGCTTTATTTATAATGTATTTTTACATTTTTATTTTTATATTTTTTAATATCTTTAATTTAATACTTATTTGATATCAGAAGTAAATATTTTAACTTTTCTACATTTCATTTTCTTCTTGTTCGTACATCTTTTAATCATATTTCAGCTAATTTTGAAAGGAAAGAACTGTTGTCAGACATCCTTGCAGTTTTGCCATGCTGCAAGCTTTAGAACCAAGTTAAAGGGACCGTTCACTTATTTGGGTAATTTCAGGGTAAACTAAACAGCCTATCAGCTATTCAT
>NW_019398193.1:0-1030 GCF_000591075.1 Eurytemora carolleeae
ATTCTTGGAGGGGGAGGGAGGGGGGGGCTGACATACCTCTTTGCAGGGTTACTATATATTGCATTGTACTATATTGTACTATATATTGAGTTTTGTTTTTAATCTTTGTGAAGAAACAATCTCAAGAAGTCAACCCAGACCGAAATATATTTTCAATAAATGTGGAACTAACATCCACTTTTTTACTCTACATAGGTTTGGTCCATCACCATCACCGAAATTCATAACTATATATTGTTTTAAACATATATATACCAATACAAAACTTATGTCTTCAAACCAGAGATAAAAACTATGCTTTTTAGCTACCCTTCTTTAGTTAATAGTTTGTTTCGGGAATTTTAAAAGTTGGGTAAAAATTTGTATTGCACTGAATCCAAATAAACATTTTTAGATAATTTTTATTAAACAAATATAAAAACTTTACGTTTGTCGTTTTTTAATCTAATTCATGTAAAATGATTTAACTTACACAATCCACTATTACACATATATATAATCCATAATCCACTATTACATATATATATAATCCATAATCTACTATTACACATATATATAATCCACAATCCACTATACATTATACTAGAGTTCTGTTTATAGAAAAAATAGAGGAAAAAGAGAACTTATTCTACTTTTCACAATCCACAATCCACAACGCATTACATATACACAATCCAATATGCAAAATCCACTATAATATACAATCCACAATCTATTATAATAAAACATTCCAAGATTCGCTGGTATTTATAAACATTAAAGATTCGCTCCAATTTTCCTACTTATAAATTAATGATATATTCATTCTTTATAAAGATATAAAGATGACTTTTACTTTGTTTCATTATGGTTTTAGTCAAATAGATTATCAAGTACAATAGGTGGCAACAGAGAAATGAACCAATTATACACAACGTCACAAGTGTCAAATATAACAAGAAAAACGAAATTGTCTTACATTAGTTGACATGTTTTCTAAGATTAAATTAAAAAATGTAAAAACAGAAACTAAAGAACACATAAAATTGCA
>NW_019398193.1:1112-20963 GCF_000591075.1 Eurytemora carolleeae
TTATCCCTGAAATGTATATATATATATATATATTTGTATATTGTCTGTAACCAATGTAATAACAACACAAGAAGGGATTTTACCATTACTCCTGATTGCGTGGGCGTTTTATCATTTAGACTCGAATTTATACTTCAGACAAATATTTTAGTTTTTAATTCTTGTTTTCTTTAATTGTTCTCTTTCTTTATTCCAAAAAGATGCTTGGTTTTACAAAGTAAATTATTTTTGCTCCAAAGTCCATTTGATTCTCTTGTACTTCCCTTTAGACTCCTTCACGTACAATTGTACTCACCTGAGTAGTACAGTACTTCCCCTGTGTATCTTTGTACCTTCCAGTGCAGTACAGTACTCCTCCTGTACCACTTTACTCTTCTTCACCCTATTAATCCCATTGTACCACAGTACTCCTGTACTGTACTGACAAGTACAGTACTCCCCTGTACCCCTTTACTCCCATGTACTCTACTAAGTAGTTCAGTACTTCCACTGTACCCCTGTACCCTGTACTCTACTGAGTAGTACAGTACTCCCCCTGTACCCCTGTACTCTACTGAGTAGTACAGTAACGACCTGTAAGAGCAGATCGTGCTTAACCTCTAGTTTTTATCCAATATATAGATCAGAGAAAAATGTTCTAAATATATCGTTTGTCCAGGTTACAGGGCTGGATCTTCTCTTTTTTATGATCAGATTTAAAACTGTCATTTCTTCTTCTCTTTACAGTAAAATGAGTTATGGTGTGCAAAAAGAAAGCATATAATAGAATTAATAAATTCGTTGAATTCTTGGAAGAATATAAAAAAAAATTTTGGAGATGACCCAAGATTTTCGACTTTAGCTGGAATAAATTGCCGACTCCCCCCCGCCTCCTTTCAACCTAATTTTAACATGGACCTTTTTTTCAAAGATACACAGTACGAACAGTACATATAGTGTGTCCCAATAAATGTGTGATCCGGGGTAAATAAAAAAATATTTACCTACAAACCCCATTTTAGAAGACTAGCTATAATCGATAATATCTTTTCATGGGCAGCCGTAGTACATTTGAATTTCCTAGCCGTGTCAACCTTTCCGGTCCCAGTTTGAACTGTATCGCCCGGACATTGGGTAAATCAAGAATGTAATGCAAGGAAAGTTAATTGAAGTTGCGTACACTCTGCGTACATATTGAAACTAGATCCCTCTGGGCGGAATTTGTAAACAGTAATAGATGCATCATTGTTCGTTTAGTATCCGAAGGGGTTAAAAGCCTTAAATTCTGATAATTTTGATAATTTTGATTATTCACATAATAGTTTCCTATGACCAGAATATTTCATTGTATTTTTTTGAAAGATGGATCCCATGTCAGACTTCGACATCCGTCTTGTGTTTACATTACCGCCCAGAGACAGTGCACTGCAGTACAAAAGATGCGTACACCTCGGAAATAACTTTCCTTGCATTATAACCTTGGGGTAAATAAAGCAAACACTCAATAGGACAAGCCGGTGCAACAAGGTTGACGCGGTCAGACTTTAGGTTGAATTTACTTTTACTTAAGGGTCAGAGGCCGAGGGGCGTATTTTTAAATGTTGTCATTTTATTTTCTTGATTTTCGGGATGTCTTGTGAACAACAAAAAAAATTTGGTTGTTTACAAATTGAGAAATTGCCATTTTGGAGTTTTGCAGTTTCTCGCAGTGGAGAGGATCGAGTGCTGCAAATTCGTAAATCCAAAAGTATTTTTGTTTTAAACAGTCAAATATTATCTTTATCATATGTAAAACGTTTGTTGGTATTTAAATCTGTGAAAAGACTGAAGAGATATGAAGTTCATTCATTCATGAAACAATATTGATTGGAAGTAAAGTATAAAATTTTTACGAAGTCATAAAATCCATTCAAGACTTTTAATTTTAGCATAAGTTACACTCCATACTGCACCCTGGCTCATAATATTCATAAATAGATACCAGTGCAGCCAATAAGTGAAAAAGGGCAGTCTCAAATTTTCTATTCCCATTTACAACCTGATTGTGTAAACAGAATTCATAGTTAAAAATATCAAAGGTCTACGACATTGGGTTGCTGTTGCAAAGATATAGGGATTCTTTTGATAATTTTCGGGTATATCTTTTCGGCATTATATTAAGATACAATTTCTGATTTAAATACAGTGAGCCCCATAGAACTGTGGAAGATGAAGACGACATTTGATCAATCTTATGTCATGTCACTCTTCACTAAACACTACTATATCTTTGATCAGTGTAATACAATTTTCTGCAGAACGCACCGAAAGCTTAGTTGAGGGTGGTTATTATAAATAAATATTATATGTCGCAAAAGCAGAAAATGAAGATTCTTTAAAAACGCGAAATTAAAATTCGAGTAAAATGTATTACGACGACTGCTTTCAATTTCTTTAGAATTAAGAACATTTATCTTCCCAGTAAATAATATTTCACGCAATGTTATAGAATAAAGGCAGAAGAGATAGATAGATAGAAGATAGTAAACCTTGTTTCCTGTGCTTGGTACTCATTAATCTCAAGGTCTTCTTGGTTTAATATTTAACTGATCTTTAACTGATTCCAAACTATGATCTAGAAACCGTTTCCTTTCCTAATTCTCAAGATTGTATTTACGGCAACCTTTCATAATAAATATATGTCTAATAAATAACAATATATATCTAATAAATAACAATATATATCTAATAAATAACAAGTACCTACACATACAAGTTCGTATCGTATTTTTGTAGAGTGCGTCGCAGCCCCCTTATTCTTAACATAATACTATTTGTTTGTTTTTGTACCTAATCTTTTGGTAATTTCGAAAATTAATAAACCCTCCGACAAGTTTCACTTTCATCTCTAATTGAAAATCATCATTATCCAAGAAAAGAATAACTTTTCTATGACCGCGCTACGGCTTAATTAGGGGTGCACAGAGCATGGGCATTCATACAAGGGGGGCAATGCACCACAGCCCCCCTTCAATATGCCCTAATAGTAAGATAGTAAAGAGATAGATAGATATATTGGCTGTTAAGTATATCTGACCGTTTGTAGCTTGAGGATGTAATTATAAAGATGTTGACCACCGTGGCGAAGGTAAGGGAGGGGGGATAATTGATAGGGGGGATAGAGTGGGGTAATAACAACACAAGAAGGGATTTTACCATTACTCCTGATTGCGTGGGCGTTTTATCATTTAGACTCGAATTTATACTTCAGACAAATATTTTAGTTTTTAANCAAGTTTACACATTTCATAATGTTTTCAGGGGTGTACCAGTACTAGTCGATACAACGAATCAATTACATCATATTCTGACTCTATTCTAATAATTTATGTATTATTGAGTCCGTCTCTTATGTATAGCGTATTTACATATTTATGTAAATGTATTGGTTATGTTGAATCCTGGTCAAAATTGGTCTTGCTATCCTGATAAATATATGTAACTACAATCTACATATATGATTTAAACCCTATTATTATGTTTATAAAAGGGGCTATCTGAGTTTTTTTAAGTGACCATAGCCTCCATTTTATATATTCTATATGTATCAATCTAAATAAAAAATATTCTATCCTGCTCTCAATCTATATTTTATCTATATATCTACTATATTTTATCTATCTATCTACCCTCTATTTATCCTCATTTGCGCTGTACATGATATTTACTGAAATATTTGTCTGTATGTGTAAGGGGTTAAAACTATTCCTTATTTTCTTATCTTTACACCAATTACCAAATGTGTATACTCTAGCAACAAGGTTTGAATTTAAAGTGTACAGTGTACAGCGTAGAAGTTTACAGTGTGTGTACTGTATACACCCCTGTTACATGATGATATTAGTTCCCTGTCTTCATACTTACCATTATACAGGTTTCAGTGAGTAGACTCATTAGTATAGGATAGCATTAAACATAAAATCATCTACAGGCTAATCTGCAAAAAATCAGATTCACATTGAATGATTTAGTATTGCAGGGCTAAAGTGCTAATTTAATTATCATGGTTGGACATGTTTTTGTGAACGTAAAATAAGTTTTTTTTTAATTTAGAAAAAATCTTATTATTCAAGAACTCTGTGAGTATGTACTGGGTTACCCACAAAGAATGATGCTTTAGAGACGACTTTAAGTAATTTATTCAATCTCTTGCTTTCATTAATGGTTCCATGCCACATTTAATTGACTTTAGTTTACACGTTAAAACAAATGTTCAAGACCGAAGATCACATTTAAATTTCAGATCGTCATATTTAAAGAGTTTTAGGTTGTCATTAAAGAGTTTTAGGTCGTCATTAAAGAGGTTTAGGTTGTCATTAAAGTCGAAAATTGTGTTGGTCACCTTTTATGTACTTTTAGGTAAAATTTGACCACTCTGTAGGGAATTACAATTTGACCACCCTGTAGGGAATTACAATTTGACCACCCTGTAGGGAATTACAATTTGATCACCCTGTAGGGAATTACAATTTGACCACCCTGTAGGGAATTACAATTTGACCACCCTGTAGGGAATTACAATTTGACCACCCTGTAGGGAATTACAATTTGACCACCCTGTAGGGAATTACAATTTGACCACCCTGTAGGGAATTACAATTTGACCACCCTGTAGGGAATTACAATTTGACCACCCTGTAGGGAATTACAATTTGACCACCCTGTAGGGAATTACAATTTGACCACCCTGTAGGGAATTACAATTTGACCACCCTGTAGGGAATTACAATTTGACCACCCTGTANCCCCCCCTCCTTCCCTCTCCATTCTTATACTAGTAATTAGTTTAAAGTAGTCATTTCCAGCCTGGGCTGAAGGAACAGGGACAAATAGATATTCAACCAGGGAATAAATTCAGAAAATAAAAGTTTTCTAGATTTTAAAAATTTTAGGATGACGATGATAAGATGTTTAAAAGGGGTTTTAAGAAGAGAACATCCTGGCTGATCTTTCATTCGACCTCGGGTATTAAGTTTGACCACATTTTGTTGGAATTATTTTACACATTTCATAATGTTTTCAGGGGTGTACCAGTACTAGTNGGTATTTAATCTTTCTTTTTAGTTCTCATGCATATGCGACCAAACGTTCATACAATTAAATCATTTAGAAGAAAGATGAATAGTTTTACCAGGCACTAGGCATACTCGTATACATAATCTCATTCATGATTTTCAATAATCAGTTTACTGTGTAAAACGTGTGATATAGTATCTGAAATCTCTAAGATAAATAATTTTAAGAGGGTAGGAAAATATTAATTTTGTTAATAATGAACGAATTTCTAGTTTTCAACGGATTTCTTAAAATTGTAAAAGATCATTTTTTTCTTTTCATGTTTTCATTCTTTTGCATTCTCTGTTGGTCAGCAAAAAAATACTAGACATGTCATGAAAGGTTAAAAACCAAAATAGTCAATTTAAGTCAACTTAAAGTTTCTGATCACTATATCTTTGCAACCTGATACAAATTTGATGTTTCAAATTTATATTATTTGATCTAACATGAGGTATAGGAATTTCAAAATTAGAGTTTGTGGTAAAGACTAATTTTCTCTGTATTCCAATATCAAAAAATATTTTTCTTTTATTCTGAACTATTTAAAGAGTGTATGTATGTATGTAAATATCTATCTATCTATTTTTCATGAACTACTTTATTCACACTGTTTATATAATAGCAATGCTGGGTTCAATTTACCCCTAGAATCTATATAGTTAGGTAGATAGACAGATATAGTATGGACGGAAATACAAACATATAAAAATAGGATTCAGAACCGTAATCAGCCCCTAGATCAGCAAAATCTATGGTTTACCGGTTGTTTTTGGCCCCAATGGGTGCTTTTTTTGGACCCCATGGGTGCTGAGCCCCTAGGAATAAAAAATGTTGCTCCCCCCAGACAAATTCATGACTTAGCCCCTGAATTTAATATGAAAGAATAGCAGGTAAAAAGTCTAAACTAAACGATAATAGAAAAAGACAACTCCTAGACCCAAACTTAAAAATGGTCACTGATGTAATTTGTCTAGTATTTCATTCTTCATGAATTTTTGAGTTTTATTTCCAGAGCCAACAAGGTAAGCTTTGTGGATTTCACGTTTTTTATCCTGAATCATTTGAAAAAAAGCGATAAGAGCAGGATAAAAGATTTAACGAGACTGGTTACTGTTAAAGCATGCATGCCAGGTTCCCCAAAAAAAATCAACTGATTTGGTTCAGCCGTATTGAGATATGAGATTATATACTAGTTGATGATACTGTGCATGGTTTCAATATCAGGGATACTAGCTTTACCCTTGTCAACTTTTTATTACTCTATTGCATTTTCCACAGCACGTGATAACATGCAACCTTTCTAACTTTCTATCCATCAATCTTTCCATTTTATATCTTTATAATCGTAATTTAATTCCGATTCTTCAAGATGTATAACAAAAGTAATATATTTTTTACATAACGCGCTTAAAACCATGTAAGCACATGTTTTGACTTTTAGAATATTTTGTCACATTAATTTTCTAAATTATATTACATAAAATCTGTTTTTAGGCTTGTTCAGTTTTTAAAGTATATTCAAATAAACTTATTGACAGGACATTAGATAGACAGGGCATTTAATTAGACAATTTTCATGATATCTTATACACTGTTATTTTTAGGTTGTCTGGAAACAGATTGCTCTCTGTCTATTTGTCTAATTGTTTTACCTATTAAATGTCAGATCCAAGATTTTTTTATCTTTAATATGTCAATCTATGAAATCTCCTATGCACCTTCTGCTACCATTCCAACAGTCCCTTATTCACCGTTTACATAATAGAAACTCTAGCAGAAGTAGCTTTTTCATGATTGTATAAAATATATATTACAATGCTAATTCATAACAATCCCCATGTTTACAGGGACACCCTGTACAATTCCTCTAAACTCCCCTGCAAGTTTTTTCTTGAAATTAATGAGGGATCCTCAATATAATTATACTAAATGAGGGAATGGGTGGGAGAGGGTTGGATAAAATGATTTGGAATTTTATGCAATTTATCATAAAATATGGGGAGGATGTAGGGGGTCTTTTTCTACTGCACCCCCTGGATACTACTTCCTCTGTCATAGCTTTCATATCCTTTGGTTCCTCCAACCTATCAATCAATTTCTTTTCTTCTTTTCAGTCTTTTCCTTCCACTTATATTTTACTGTGGTTGATATTTGTCTTATTTTCTTCTTTGTCTTATTTATCTTATTTAACTTATTTTCTTCCTTGTCTTATTTATCTTATTTGTCTTATTTTCTTCCTTATCTTAATTATCTCTGTTTGTTTTATTTATCTTATTTTCTTCTTTGTCTTATTTATCTTAGTTTCTTCTTTGTCTTATTGATCATATTTTCTTCCTTGACTTTTTATCTTATTTTCTTCCTTGTATTATTTATCTAATTTTCTTCTTTGTCTTATTTATCATATTTTCTTCCTTGTATTATTGATCTTATTTTCTTCCTTGTATTATTTATCATATTTTCTTCCTTGTATTATTTATCTTATTTTCTTCCTTGTATTATTTATCATATTTTCTTCTTTGTATTATCTATCTTATTTTCATCCTTGTCTTATTTATCTTATTTGTCTTATTTTCTTCTTTGTCTTATTGATCATATTTTCTTCCTTGTCTTATTTATCTTATTTTCTTCCTTGTCTTATTTATCTTATTTTCTTCTTTGTATTATTTATCTTATTTTCTTCTTTGTATTATTTCTCATATTTTCTTCATTGCCTTTTTATATTATTTTCTTCTTTGTATTATTTATCATATTTTCTTCCTTGTATTATTGATCATATTTTCTTCTTTGTCTTATTTATCTTATTTTTGATCTCAGTTTCGTCCTTGTTTTATTTATCTTATTTAAGCCCTTGTCTTATTTTTCTTATGTTCTCTCTTGTCTTTTTTTTTTAAACTGTAAAGTTTTATTTTCTATTAAGGTAACATGAAAATTAAGCCACCTTTGGACACCATACGGTATCCATACATCCCATAAACCAGTGATACCAACGCCCAATAACTCAAAATTAAAAACTTGGATAATTCTCGACACAATAATTTATACAACTGGATACTTTTCCAGTCAATTATAGTTCATTAAAGCTGGAATAATTTTCACAAAACTATGCAAAAGACTAAAATACTACTACTCAAAAATTATTTAAAGCTGGATACTTCTCCACAGAATAGTTTTTTAAAGCTAGATACTTCTCCACAGAATAGGTTATTAAAGATGGATACTTCTCCACAGAATAGTTTATTAAAGATGGATACTTCTCTACAGAATAGTTTATTAAAGATGGATACTTCTCTACAGAATAGTTTTTTAAAGCTAGATACTTCTCCACAGAAAAGGTTATTAAAGATGGATACTTCTCCACAGAATAGGTTATTAAAGATGGATACTTCTCCACAGAATAGTTTATTAAAGCTGGATACTTCTCCACAGAATAGGTTATTAAAGCTGGATACTTCTCTACAGAATAGTTTATTAAAGCTGGATACTTCTCTACAGAATAGTTTATTAAAGATGGATACTTCTCTACAGAATAGTTTATTAAAGATGGATACTTCTCTAAAGAATAGTTTATGAAAGATGGATACTTCTCCACAGAATAGTTTTATAAATATGGATACTTCACCACAGTGGAGTTTATTAAAGCTGGATACTTCTTCACAAAATAGTTTATTAAAGATGGATACTACTCCACAAAACAGTTTATTAAAGATGGATATTTCTCCACAGAATAGTTATTAATGACAGGAACTTCTCCACAGAATAGTTTATTAAAGCTAGATACTTCTTCACAAAATAGTTTATTAAAGATGGATACTACTCCACAAAATAGTTTATTAAAGATGGATACTTCTCCACAGAATAGTTTATTAAAGATAGATACTTCTCTACAGAATAGTTTATTAAAGATGGATACTTCTCTCACAGAATAGTTATTAATGACAGATACTTCTCCACAGAATAGTTTATTAAAGATAGATACTTCTCTACAGAATAGTTTATTAAAGATGGATACTTCTCTACAGAATAGTTATTAATGACAGATACTTCTCCACAGAGCATTCTTTTAAAATTATGATACCGTGTCCGTGTGAATAATTTTTTAAAAGTTCTAACAAATTATTTCACTAAGCCTAGCCATAATAACTTAACATTATTCTTTTGATTCCCAATGCTTTGCAGTTTTGGACAGATCTTTCTTTTAAGTGAAAAGGTTAAGGCTATTAAAATTCTTTAATATTTACCAGAAGCTTTGATAAATACGATAACAATTTGATATCAATCCCTATACAGATCTTGTTGTTAATATCCTGTTTGACCCCCCACCCTCCCTGCCCCCTCCCACCCCCCTCCAACTTACACAATGTTCCTAGTTTGGAGATATTCAATTACAAGATATTAGATACTCAACTTCGAATAGACGGAATAGATAGAACAGATAGAAAAGACAGAATAGACAAAATAGACGAAATGGACAACATAGATGTAATAAACAGGATAGACAGAATAGACAGAATAGATAAAATAGACAGAATAGACAGAATAGACAGAATAAACAGAATAGACAGAATAAACAGAATAGATAGAATAGACAGAATAGACAGAATAAACTGAATAGACAGAATAAACATTATTAACAGAATAGACAGAATAGACAGAATGGACAGAATAAACAATAGACAGAGTAGACATATTAGACAGATGAGACAGAGTATTGAAAATAAACAGAATAGAGTAAGGAGAATAGACAGAATAGACAGAATAGACAGAATAGACAATAGAAACGTCAAAATAGATGGAATGGATAGAATAGATAAAATAGACAGAATATTCATAAAGGCAGAATAAACAGAATAAACAGAATAAACAGAAAAGTAAGCATAGTAAACAGGGAAAAAAACAGTTCTTTAAAAGTAGTAGCATGACCCCTCTCGTTGTGTATTCTGATAAAAACTGCTAAACCCTGAGTTAAAATTATTCAACTATTTTATATTTAAATATTCATAAGTTTGACCCTCGTGCATCGAGATGAAGATTGTTATTTTGGAACGCCCCCTGGCCAGGTTTATGTATAGATTATTATTTTTGAACACCCCTAGGGCGTAAACTTATCTATGCATGAATTTTGACCTAAAATGTTGAAACCTAGATTCGAATAATAATATCACCCCAATGCGCCCTCTCGCCCAAACATAGCGGAATGAAATAAAACATAAACAGAAAAGTAATTCTTGGAGATGATTGTTATTCTGTACACATCGTTTTAGTATTGATGAAGGACGAATTGAACTGCTTCAAAATTTTTGGACCTTATTTTCTGTGAAGAATAAACATAGTACGGAGAGGCGCATTACAGATGGTTTGTGTATATTTACATAATATAGAACTGGGGGCAGTATGGATGGATAAATATCTGGTTGAAACCATGTATAGCGCACTAGTATAGTTTTATACAATCCCTGGTCAATATATAAATATGCAAATCTGTCTTTCGACAAACATAATCTGTCAAACCTTCTTCTTTTTACAGAATATGTCAAAACGTCTTTTTAAACACAATCTCTCGTCTTTCTACACATAATCTGTCAAACCTTCTTTTTTTTATAGAATATGTCTAAACGTCTTTTTTAAACACAATCTCTCGTCTTTCTACACATACTCTGCAAAACATACATTTTTTAACTGAATCTATCAATGTGTCTTTGTAAACACAATAATGTATATTTCTCTTTGTATAAATAATCTGTATATACATATTTATGTATATAATATGTCTACTCGTCCTTCTAGGAATGATTTGTTTATTTGTCTTTGTATACATAATCTGTCTACTCGTCCTTCTACACATAATCTACCTATTCGTCTTTCTGTTCATAATAGCTGTTAACTCGTCTTTCTATACATAATCTGTCTACTCGTCCTTCTACATATAATCTTCATACTCGTCTTTCTGTTCATAATAGCTGTTAACTCGTCTTTCTATGCATAATCTGTCTACTCTCCTTTCTACATATAATCTACCTATTCGTCTTTCTGTTCATAATAGCTGTTAACTCGTCTTTCTATGCATAATCTACCTACTCGTCTTTCTACATATAATCTACCTATTCGTTTTCTGTTCATAATAGCTGTTAACTCGTCTTTTTATGCATAATCTGTCTACTCGTCTTTCTACATATAATCTACCTATTCGTCTTTCTACATATAATCTACCTACTCGTCTTTCTACATATAATCTACCTATTCGTCTTTCTGTTCATAATAGCTGTTAACTCGTCTTTTTATGCATAATCTGTGTACTCGTCTTTCTACATATAATCTACCTATTCGTCTTTCTGTTCATAATAGCTGTTAACTTGTTTTTCTACACAAAATCTGTCTACTCGTCTTTCTACATATAATCTACTTACTCGTCTTTCTGTTCATAATAGCTGTTAACTCGTCTTTCTAAACATAATTTGCATACTCGTCTTTCTACATATAATCTACTTACTCATCTTTCTGTTCAAAATAGCTGTTAAAGGGACCGTTCACTTATTTGGATAATTTCAGGGTAAACTAAACAGCCTATTCGCTCTTGATTAGTAATAGTCTTACTTTTTCAAAGACAACTGTGGCCGGAGAAAAAGTCGATTTTTCGTTCAGAATTTGAGCGCAAAGGGACGGTCCCTTTCTATAGACACTAATTGATGTTTTTTTAGTATGTTGTGAATCAAACTAAATTTCGAATATAAAATTAAACTGTAGTATCTAATCGTTAATTGTAAATGTCATTATTTTTAATTTTGTTTTGTTTTTTAACTTTCTATTTCTAAAATAACACTATTTTATCGCATTCAAAATTGGCGTCCTTCCTAACTTGGCGGAGGGGGGGATAGATAAAACTCCTAAGAATACTGAAAAAAACATAAAATAGTGTCTATAGAGAGGGACCGTCCCTTTCCGCTCAAATTCTGAACGAAAAATCGGCTTTTTCTCCGGCCACAGTTGTGTTTGAAAAGTAAGACTATTACCAATCAAGAGCGAATAGGCTGTTTTGTTTACCCTGAAATTACCCAAATAAGTGAACGGTCCCTTTAACTCGTCTTTCTATGCATAATATGTCTACTCGTCCTTTTACATATAATCTACCTCCTCGTCTTCCTGTTCATTATAACTGTTAACTCGTCTTTCTATACATAATCTGTCTACTCGTCTTTCTACGTATAATGTCTTTCTGTGCGTAATAGCTGTTAACTCGTCTTTCTGATTTAATCTGTCTACTCGTCTTTTTACATATAATCTGCCTACTCGCATAGGACATATTTTCTAATTTTAAATCAAGTAACCACATAACGAATCTATTAAATGAAATTTATAAGTAAAGTTTCTAAAACTCTGGCAAACGTAAAAAGCAGGTCAGACAGGTCAGACGAAACTTTTTCATTGCTAATTCCTTCAGAAACCACTCATTCTTATCTTTGTAATCAAAATCATTAAAAAATCCTTTTGGATCGATCTACTACTGCAAACTATACAGAAGGAGAAGGTAGAACATTGCTAGTTCGACTTTGTGACCTGCTGCAAGCCCCTCTAGCTCTATGTTACGCCCAAGTATGGGAAAAGCAAACTATCCGGTTACATATTTAAAATTTAAAACATTCTTCTTCTTCTTAACTTTTAGTAAGAAGGGTTAAGATGGAAAACATTTAAAGTGGTGACCAGAAAACTATGGAATAGAAACTCGATTAAAGTTGTGACTTTAAATATATATTCCAATTGGCATGAGACACAACAATTGTAAAGTTTAAACAGACCTTTTTCTCTGAATTAGTGATTTAATAACTTACTAGTAAAGCTATTTACTTCGTAACAACATCAAATACACTTCAGTATTGATTTAATGTCGTCTTCCTATTCCATTGTTTTCTGGTGTTCACTGTAAGATTTCAATCTTACATGAAATTTACTTTAGTTTGACGTGCTACGTGCCACAAAGTTCCTGCTTTGGATAACGGGTGCAGGTGCTATCCTATACAAAAGTTAAAACTTGTTTGTACATAGACCATTTCAATTTCAATCTTGCATTTTCAGAATATTATTTGATCTTAGTAAACCAATTATATCTTGGGATAGATATGGTGTGGGGAGTGTAGGATTAGGTTCAAAATCTTAGTTTTAGATATAACAGGAGAGAGAATATTTTGAATATTTTTTATTTGAACAAATTTGGTAAGAATTTAAAAAAAAATCATATTTTTACATTTTGTATTTTTATGTCAGAAATATCATGTAAGTATTAAATGGATGTTAGAATGATTTTTGATCACATTAAAAGCAAAACTGTTGAAATTATGATTAGAGGTTTGTAATTCCGACCTTTGTGCTGTCCGACCTTTGTAAAGTCCGACGTTTGTGGGTCCGACGTTTGTACTGGTACCGTATGGACATGATGGTTTGAGTGTTTGAGAAGAGGAACTGTGTGTTCAGGATGAGTTAGGTGTGAATGAGGGATGAGGGGCTGGGATAAATGTTGGGGGAGGGTGCGGTGGGGGTATGTACAGAGAATTTGGTTTAGTCAGGAGGGGAAAATCTGGATATTAGTGGATTTTATCAGATCATTTTCTCATTTATCAAAAGTGGGTCCAGGCGTGGACACTGTATTAATCAAGGGGGACAGCAGCAGAGACCATAAAACAGGACAGAGAAGCTTTATAGAGAACAGGAGAGAGAAGCAGCCATATTAGAGGAGGAGAGAGCCATTCCGAGGAGGAGTAGCTAGGTTACAGGAGAGAGAAGGAGCCATATTAGAGGAGGGGGAGCCATTCCCAGGAGGAGTAGCTAGGTTACAGGAGAGAGGAGCAGTTGATACAAATGAGGAGCAGCTTGTTTACAGGAGGGAAGATTCGTTTATTCAGAGGAGGAGTAGCTAGGTTACATGAAGGAGGAGCAGTTGATACAAAGGAAATGGAGCTAGGTAAGAGGAGGGAGAACCAGTTGATACAGATGAGTTAAAGATAGGTTAGATATAGGAGGAGCAGTTAATTTAGGGGAGGAATAGTTACTTAAGAGGAGGAGCAGGTTTGTTACAGGAGAGAGAAGCATCAAATTCAGATTATAAAAAGCTAGTATATAGGAGGTAGGAGCAGCTAGTTTAAAGTGGAGGGGGTACCTATTTAGGAAAAAAGGAGGGAGCAGCTAGTTTTCAGAGATCCGTCATCTACTGGAATTTAAATGTATATAAACTGTAGGAAGTGTAAAGAGATAAATAAACAGACTATACAGATAAAATATTGCTGGACGAGGAAATGTTTGTTTCTGATTAATGATGTTAACAATATTTTGGCGGATTTTCTTTTTCCTGTTGGGTGGGGGGGGGGGTGTCACTGGGCGTAGTAGAACCAAAGGCCAAGGAAAATGAAAAACAGTTCGTGCACTGCAAGATATTTGATTATTTAAGATGGTGGGAGCTGACAGGGTCCAAGGAAATCCATCATAAACATTCTTTCTCCGGAACCTCCTTTTCTCCATACTCTAATTTGATCCAATCCTTCTCTCCTCACCCCCCACCTCCTCACCACCCTCATCCCTCCACCCTCACCCGTGTCTGAGCATTTCCCAACCCTACTCCTACTCCTACTCCTACCCGAAACCTCTCCCCCCTGTCTGACCCTTTGGACTGTATGATTGAATGCTATGTTATGAATTGTGTTAACTCTTAAGTCTTGAACCAGGGCTAAATATTCTCTGTATATATCTATCTATCTATCTGTATACTTGAACTTATTTATTTCTCTGCTCTGTATTGGTAAGCATAAACCCTGGATACTGCCTACTGGGCTTTAATTTACAATGCTCAGTTGCATGGGGGTACGAATTCCCATACTGATCCATCTGTCTATCCTACTTTCTATCCTTTATCTTACAAAACTTTCCAGATATTTCTTAAAAGTTATTTAGAAACATGACACATATAGGTTTTAGGTTTTCTCTGAAAATAATTCCAAAATTTGTTTTAAAGAAATCTGATGAGTAGCCGTTTTTGAGAAAATGAGGTTTGAAATATCGGCCAAAAATCTCGTAGTTTGTCAGGACCAAAGATGGTCCTTATAGCTAAGCTCTAATTGACAGGACGGAAACCTCCAGAATAATGATAAAAAACTAATCTTTTAGGTTTACAACTAAAATGAAGAAAATAGACCCAATTATTTTTTGCAAAAGATAGTTTATAATCTCTCCGAATTAATCACATTTTCAATATTAACTAAAATAAATGTTGTCACCAACCCTAAACCAACAACACACAGATTAAAACAAATTACCAAAGGAATTGAGTCTTTGTAACAAACTTTGATTTTCTAATGCATGTATTTTTTCCACCTTTAATATTTCAAACTTAGATTTTTTTATCTAACAGAATTTATAGTTTGAAATATCTAAGGTCTACGGCATCGAATTACAAAGATATAGAGTTTAGAAAATCATAGTTTGTGACAAAGACTCAATTCTATAGTAATGCAAAATTGATTTTTGTCAAATATGTCGCGAGTTTACAGATTTTTAGCAATTACCCCATATTTTTATCTTATATAATACACTTAAAACATCGAAAAGGTTTTAACTGAAACTGAAACATTTGGGACATTAAATTAAATATTTGGGATTGGAAATGAGAATTTTGGGATGAAAAGTTAGGTAGTGGGATAGAAAATGATATCAACAATGAAATTGCTCGGATAGTAAATAAGATCTACAACCACAGTATAATTGAAAAGATTAGTGGAATTTTATATTCGTTCTTAGTTTTGGGACGGAAAATGGGAATGAAAATTTGGAATAAAAAACCAGTTTAAAAGAAAGGATCAGGGGAATTGTAAATTTGGATGCCAACAAGAGACAAAAAAAATTCACACAATAACTAACTTATTGGAAATGTATAACTATCATGATAAGTTTTACTTGTTGCAAATTGTTACCTATAGCGTGTGTTCCTCTTCGCAAGTGTTACTGCTGGCAAGTGTTACTCCTGGCAAGTTTTTTTATGGCAAACGTTACTTTTAGCAAGTGTTACGTATGACATGCGTTACTTATGTCAAGTGTTACTTATGTCAAGTGTTACTTATGGAAAGTGTTAATTGGGTCAACTTTAACTTTTGGCAAGTGTTGCTAATAGCAAGTTTTGCTAATGGCTAGTGAGTAGCGTCACTCGAGGCAAGTGTTACTTATGACCGGTGTTCCTTATATATACATGACAAGTGTTACTTATGCCTGGTGTTTTATATATATACATGGCAAGTGTTACTTATGCCTGGTTTTCCTTATATATACATGACTAGTGTTACTTATGCCTGGTGTTCCTTATATAAACATGACAAATGTTACTTATGCTTGGTGTTTTTTTATATAGATACATGGCAAGTGTTACTAATGGTTATTGCCATTTATGGGATGCAATTGTTACGTCATAAGTCAAGTTATACTTATGGTATAAATATCAGTCACAGCAAGTGTTACTTACAGGCACAACAAAAATGTTACTTACAGCAAGAATGTCACTCACTTGGTCTGCTCTGCTTCATTCAGCCGGGGATTCGTTTAAAAATTAACATCAAATAATGAGGAAAGAAAATGTCAGAAAATATTTTGAATCAAATGTAATTTGTTTTTATTTCCAATCATTGTGTTTCGTTCCATTATCTGTAAAACATTAAACATTTACTATTTATTCCTGTTGGTCAATTTGATAGAAAGACAAACCTGTACCGACAGACATATTACTAGTAGCAGGGAACTAATGTATTTCTTAATTTATTTATCAATTTACATAATCATTTATATAAATATATATTATATATATATTGAAATTACTAATGTATCTATGAAACTATTCAATTATCTTAAATGATTGAAATCCGCGAAGAACGAGAGTCAAGAATTCATCAAAATGTTTCAGAAATCAATTCTGGTGGTTTTATTTGATTATACTAGACTATATTGTATATCTATCTATCTATATAAACATATATATAGACATTGCAATCTATTTGTTCCAATAATGGGATGAAAAGACGACATTTGTCTAATGTGTATTTGATGTTGTATTGAAGCATTTACTTTTTCCGGTAGCCCACGAATGCATTATACAATTTATAATCAAACTTGAAGGGAGTGTTCTAGCGAAAAATGAAAGGGGGTATAGGATTACGGCTAAAAATAATCGTTTTTGATTGTTACTAATCTTATTTCTATCTATTGCGTCTATAAGGAGAAAATTGTTAAAAACGACTTTCACTGAAGAACGTTGCGTCCATACAAATTCAAAAAGTTGCAATATTCGACTCGTATCGTAAAATAATCAATTTAATTTCAAACAAATCATTCAGATATTACAACCTAAAGTCATCGATTATTTTTCAATGCACTTCATCCGGCTTTTTTCCGCTAGGTGTCTCTGCCACGTGTAATCATTCAAGCATCTAGAGCAGAGACATCTGGCGGCCAATCATTTCGGCGTTTGAAGTGCGTTGTATACAAAATGAATAAAAAGAAATTAGGAAATATTAACTATATATGATTGCGTCGAAAAATTATTGATGACTAAAATATCTGAATGATTTGTTTGAAATTAAATTGAATTTTTACGATCTGAGCCGTATATTGCAACTTTTTGAATTTGTATAGACACTGTGTTCTTCAGTATAAGACTGTTTAACAATTTTCTCCTCATGGACGCAACAGATAGAAGTAAGATTAATAGCAATCAAAAGCGCTTATTTTTCGCCGTAAGCCTGTACTCCCTTTAGATAAAAAAGTTGCCTTTTTATTCCACAAAGGATATGAGTCTTTCGCAACAAACTTTCACTTTCTAATCCCTATATCTTTGCAACCCAATGTTGTGAACCTTAGATATTTCAAACTATGAATTTAGTTAGATAAAATAATCAAGGTTTAACATATCAAAGGTTTACACCATCAGATTGCAAAGATATATGGAATTTGAGTTTGGTGCAAAGATTCAATTCCATTACGTATTTCAATTACTCAAATACTGTTATTTTTGGTTTCTTTTTTAATGTAAAATATGTATGATTCATGTCGGTACTTCTGTAACTTTATAAGTCGTTGTATTGTCTTATAAACTGTGTAAAGCAGATGATATTTAGTACTTTCCAGCCTATGGTTTGTGTAGGGGTGTATGGGGGGTATATGTGTGAGGTCCTTAATGTATCTTGAGGATATGAGAATGGGTGTATATGGTATATAAACCATGTATACTATATCCAAACTAAACACCAAGATCTGATTTTAATATGCGCGGTCAAATATCCAAATCTGCCGCCCCGGGCATAGTCTGCGCGCAGAAGATGTGTATACGCGCGTCTGATGATGTGTGTGTATGTGTGATGATACATATGTAAGCAAGGAGAGAGAATTGTGTGTGAGTGGGTGCAAAGTGTGTATAGAGAGTGTGAATGGTTTAATTCCTAGGATTGTGGAAACTTGACTGGCAAATGACTGCGCGATGGCTTGATTATGACAAATTTGTGTTAAGCTCACCAGAAAAATAAAAAATAATAATAATTTTTTCAATTTTTATTGTTTGCATGTACCAAAAGTTTTATATGCCCATTTAGGAATGCTTTGGATGTATATATATATTTATATCTTCTTAAAATAAGTTCAGAACATTTTTTATTGTTTATTTAATATAGTTTATTGCTGGACGCTGTGTTTCATCTTGGACATTCTTCAGCAGCATATATAAATTTAAAATTTAGATGCCTAGATCATTAATTAAAAACAAATTGTGGGCTTTTTCAGATTTTTCATGCCCCCTAAACCCCTCCCACCCCCTTTCCATGATTTACAGTGATCAAAAGGTTCCAAAAATCGATGTGAATATTTTGCATTTTAATTCATGAAATTAAAGCCAAAAACAAGTGCTTCATTGTTCTGAAATTCACATGTCCAGGGCTGCAATAAAGTATTTGGGGGTTAGTGAGGTAAAAAGAGAGGCCTAGGAGTTTTCACACTTTACAGTCTTACAGTCGACCCAACCTTAAATATACTTTTATAAGACTCAAAGAAGTTCGTAGTAAGACTTCGATTCTACTGGAGACCACCGGAGGGATTTTATTTTCACTGGAGGGGTTTCAAAAAATGCTTTTTACAATTTAAAACTTTACGCAGGGTGATTTACATTCCACTGGAGGGATTCAGATGTCCTTCCTGGGGGGTTATAATTCCACTGGAGGGATTCAGTTATCCTTCCTAGGGGTTTATAATTCCACTGGAGGGATTCAGATATCCTTCCTAGGGGTTTATAATTCCACTGGAGGGATTCAGATATCCTTCCTGGGGGTTTATTATTCCACTGGAGGGATTCAGTTATCCTTCCAAGGGGTTTCTAATTCCACTGGAGGGATTCTGATATCCTTCCCGGGGGGTTGTAATTCCACTGGAGGTATTCAGTTATCCTTCCTAGGGGTTTATAACTCCACTGGAGGGATTCAGATATCCTTCCTGGGGGTTTATAATTCCACTGGAGGGATTAAGTTATCCTTCCAAGGGGTTTATAATTCCACTGGAGGGATTAAGTTATCCTTCCTAGGGGTTTATAATTCCACTGGAGGGATTCAGATATCCTTCCTGGGGGTTTATAATTCCACTGGAGGGATTCTGATATCCTTTCTAGGGGTTTGTAATTCCACTGGAGGGATTCAGTTATCCTGGGGGTTTATAATTCAACTGGAGGGATTCAGTTATCCTTCCTGGGGGTTTATAATTCCACTGGAGGGATTC
>NW_019398194.1:0-20619 GCF_000591075.1 Eurytemora carolleeae
TTTTTTTCAAAAATGGGATTTTTTTCGAAAATTGTACTGATTGTACAGATTTTTTAAAAAAAATGTACGGATTTTTTAAAAAATGTACGGATTGGTTTAAAAAAATGTACGGATTATACGTATTTTTTTTAAAAAAATTGTACGGATTGTACGGATTTTTTTCCGAAAATTGTACGGATTGTACGGATTTCTTCTGAAAATGTACGGATTTTTGTACGGATTTGTTCAAAAAAGTTTTGGCCACCCTGAATTATTAAAAATTTCAAAATTACCTTCCGTCAATGCTGTATTCATCCGTTCATCACTTTTATAGAGAACCATAATTGAAATTAATCTAATTTTAGATAGAAAAACAAAGATAACTCTTATTTTTTTATTTTCATGGCCAGTCTATTTCATGAAAGTACTTCGGTTTTACTGCCTATATTGTAATACCTTTTTCAGGTTTATAGCCTCTATTGTAATATTTCAGGTTTACTGCCTATATTGTAATGCCTATTTCAGGTTTACTGCCTATACTATAATACCTATTAAAGGTTCACTGCCTATATTGTAATACCTTTTTTAGGTTTACTGTCTATATTGTAATACTTCAGGTTTACTGCCTATATTGTAATATTTCAGGGTTACTGCCTATATTGTAATGCTTCAGGTTTACTGTCTATATTGTAATAATATTTTAGGTTTACCTCCTATATTGTAATATTTCAGGCTTACTGCCTATATTGTAATACCTATTTCAGGTTTACTGCCTATATTGTAATACCTATGTGGCCTGAAGGAGATCCAACCTCTGCTCCTATGCAAGCTATTCTTCACTGGCAAAAGCGGACAATGGAGATGATGTACAGAGAGGTTTGTGTTAGGATAGATAAACATAATATTATAATAGCAATGGTGAACAAATAGACAGTGACAATAAAGAAAAGTATTAGAAATAATATTCCCATCATTAGGTAGCATGAACACATCATTAGGAAACATGAACACATTATTAGGAAATATGAATACTTCATTAGGAACCAAGAACACATCATTAGGAACCATGAACACAGCCGAACCGGTCAATCTGGACAAAATGTCACCCAGGGTTAAATTTCGACGTACTGTATATTTATAAGGTATAATCAATAATAACTTACTTACTGACTCAGACCTCCGTTGTCTGAGTAAGATGCCCATCAAAAATAATGATGCTTATGATATTGATGATAATAAAACACACACTCATGCACGATGCACTTAACATGCAAAATAATGATGACAAGAATAATAATAACAAATATTAAAAAACACAATTTCGACGCACTTTTTAAACAAGTAATTAATACAAACAATGCCGATAATAATAGTGATAATAATGATATTGATTATAATAAATCAGGTTGTTCGTGCTTTGAGATCTTGTCCTAACCCCGCCAATGGAAATCTACCAACCGATTACCTTCTCTTCCTTTGCCCGGGCAAACGAGAGCTCGGAGGGGAACATATTGATGTAAGTATCTCACAATCTGTGAGTTACGTTCTCATCTTGTTAGAATTATCTAACACTAATATATGTCCTCGTATATATTTTGCTTTTAAGTTTTAAACGCCTTGCTATTGTCTATACTATATGTACTGTGTAGTCCAATGTCAGACTGTCTTCGAAAGAAAATGGAATAATTGGGAAGAATTTATGAAATTAATCTTAAAAGTTTTAACGACTTTTAACAGTACACTTGTCTGCATTGTACTTTTTAAATACTGCGCCATAACTTAGATCTTAGATACGCCCTTTTTATTTGGACACGCTTTTTATAGCTCTTACTTAGACACCTCTGTTTTGATCTTATGCACTTCCTTTTTTGGGGGCAAATTAGACACGCATATTCTAGATCTTGACACGTTTTTTTATCTTAGACACGCTTTGTTTAGACCTTGACACGTGTGTTTTTTAAATCTTAGTCACGCATATTTTAGATCAAGGACATTCTTAATTTTTAGATATTAGACATTAGATATTAGATATTTGACACGCCTTATATAGATATTTGACACGCTCAGTTTAGATCTTAGGCACGCCTTATAAAGATATTTGACACGCCCAGTTTAGATCTTAAACACGCCTTATTAAGATATTTGTCACGCCCTGTTTAGATCTTAGACACGCCTGCCCCTGGTTCCTTGGCTGAGACCTTCCGAAGAACAAAAAGACAAATGATTTACGTTCACAGCAAGGGGACTAAACAAATTTATGATTATGAATAATATGATAAATATGATCCTGAAGCGATTGTGAGAGAAATGTTGAATGTTAAAGTGTGCCATGAACAAATCAAAACATTACAATAAAGGGGACACTGTTAGGATAAATATTTCAAGGCTACCTTTATAAATCTCATGTGTCAGTTATCAAATGAAATGTCACTTAGAATAATGTCTATACTGTCTCATGTTAACATGATGCAGATTCGGATCCTGGATTCACCCGGAAAATAATAGATCCGGATCCAGGTCTCTAAGATTTGCTGAATTTTATCAAAAGAACATGAAGAAATATCAAATTGTTTTTTTCTTTTTTTTGCAAAAATCGCGATGAAACATTTAGATTTTGTTTGAGAGCAAAAAGGTTTTTTAGTTTCTAGTTGGTATTTTGCCCTTCGAAAAGATTCTTTAACGGCGATGACGAAATGTAAGTTTATGGTATACAGCTAGTTGTGAATCTTTGAGGATAGGTGATTTTTATTGTATAGGGGTCGATTAGAATTAAGTTGACGAGCCCTTAAAGGGAGTGACCGGCAATTTATGGTGGTTGAACTGAATATGTAGTATTGTGAACAAACTTTTTAGGATTCATTTGAGACATTAAAAACCGTTTCTACGACGTATTTTTACTCAGTTTGAGCGCAAAGTCGACATTCAAAATCATGAATTTGGGTGGGTACATTTTCAGAATCGTTACTTTTTTAATTATTAACAACGACGACAAAAAATGTAAACCAAATTCTACAGTAAACTAATTATGTGTAAAGGAACAGATTAAGAAAATAAAAACTCACTCTTATCATAAAAAATAAGTAATCTTGTTCAATAATTTATTTCTATAATCTCTCATAATTCACAAAGATTTTCAGTAGATTTTCTGGAATTTTTTTTGAAAAGACGACATTTGAAGAATTTGAAGAAATCTGCGAACAAATTTCTTTTGAGAAATATGTTCCTTAACAATTAGATTACTGTATAATTTTTACTTTCTTTTTCGTCGTCGTTATTTAATAATAAAAAACCCGATTCTGAAAACGTACCAACCCAAAGTCATGATTTTAAATGTCGACTTTGCGCTCAAACTCAGTTATTATACATAGTGGAAACGTTTTATTGCACTCAAACTTAGTAATTATACATCGTGGAAACGTTTATGTATATATGTCTCAAATGAATCCTAAAAAATTTGTCCACAATACTGCATAGTGTATACTCAGTTCAGCCTCTATACATGGCCGGTCACTCCATTTAAAATAAACTAATGTTGACTACTTATTGCTTGTATGAATCTGAATGCATAAATAATTTCTAATCAAGTATTTCCCAGAATGTCTAGAACATTTTCCATCTTTAAATTCGCCTGAATTTAAAACTTAAAAATAAAAATGCTTATTTTTTTATCTGGTAATAATGTACTTTATTATATGTAGACAATTGGACATTTTGCAATGAAACCTTCATAAAAATGAAATGTTACAATTACGTTAGAAAGGCTATGAATGTTGACAATAGACGTTCATTCAAAGTTTTATTATTTCTTAAAAGCTGAAGAATGAAAAATCCGTGAATTTAAGAGATAAAAAATATTATGATTTGAATTTGTGTTGTAAACAGATGATAATTGTGGATGACAGCTATATCATTGTTGGATCAGCTAACATCAATGAAAGGTAAGTTTATGGTACAAAATCGTGTGTAGGTTTCAACCCTGATAAGTAAATGGTTAAGCACAACGGATGAGACTTAAATTAAGACCTATATTTCTTTATAAATGATTATTTGAAGGTTAAGGTTTATGATTAGACAAAATAAGAACAAGCAAAACGATCGATTAAATCCGTTCAGTCGTCTTTTAAATCTTATTCTTTGTGGGTATCCCTGTACATTGCTTAAAAAATTGATCCTTACCGGAAATTTTGTTTTAAGAAAATGGATGGAAAAAAGAGTAAATATCTAATGGATTTGTAGACTGCAAACTTTTTTCTCCCAAGATTTGGAAATTATACCAGAAAACATAATAAATGTTTTATTCAGATCAATGTCTGGAACAAGAGATACTGAGATGGCCGTGGGTTGCTGGCAGCCTGCATACAAGTTAGTTTTTTATTAGATTTCATTTGGTTTACCAAAGTTACCATTTATATAATTGAGGTGATGATTTACGATTTTAGTTTGCTCTCTTTTTTAAGCATGAGTGTCGCTGCTTGTATTCTAATTTGTGTAATTAACAAATTACATATTAACGAAATGCAAGAATGAAGAAGACATCTACTTTACTGAACATTTAACCACCTTAATAATGAGAAAGTATATTTTTGGTTTTATCCGTTTTTGGCTTATTATTCTGTTTTTTTCTCTAGTGCATACAATCCGTATGGAGAGGTTCATGTATTCCGAATGTCTCTGTGGGCTGAACATCTCAAGTAAGTTAATGTATTTTGTAATCTGAAATTTTGAAATTTATAATTTCAAATATTGATGACTGTTTTTTAGGCATTGGGAGGAGGTATTCAGATTCCCGGGTACCCTAGACTGTACTAGGAAAGTCAAGGCAAGTTGGTTTTACAAAAAATATTAATTTTATAAAAAAAACTGATTCTGTTAAAAAAATATATTTATTTTATTGAGTTTGAAAAAAAAATTTGGTGGTCCTCCCTCCATTTTTAGAGTGGCAATGTGATTACCCTCTTAACCTTTATATGATAAGCATTGAGAAAGATATTTCTGTGTTTTCATCTTAAAAATTTTCAAGTCACTTCTACAGAGAAACCGCATTTGAAAATAATCTATTTACAAAGAGAAAAACATTGATATCTCTATTATTGATCAGACAACACTATCGTGAATCGGATTTTATAAATAGAATTAGAACCTTTTCCGTTCAGTGCTTTTTTTCATGCAATGACAAATGGACTAGGAAAACGACATTATATCAATTCTTAATATATAAATGTAAAGAGCCAATAGTTTTACTAGACACTTAATATAAATCAATAATTTAGTTTAATGGGTCGGTTTCATCTGCACAATTGCTGTGTCTCATGCTCATTGGAATTTTTAAAGTTGTAAATTGATTCCTTAAGTCGTCTTCCTATTTCAGAGTTATCTGGTTATCACTGTTTGTGTAAACTGTACAGTCTCTTTATTTTAAACTTGTACAACATATGTAATGATGTACAGGAGATGTCAGATTACAACTGGGAGTTGTACAATTATGAAAAGTACGGACACCCGGAACACATTCTACCCCCAGGACAGCTCCTCACTTATCCAGTTCAAGTAATATTATATTTTTATTATTATTATCATTTTTATTATTAATATATATGCTTTTATATGTTTTTTAATCAATTTTATTCCTTTAGTTTTTTTTATAAAATAGATGGTCTACAACAAAATTAAGTATTCTTGTAAAAGCTGTAATATTATTATTTATGAAATCAGTTCAGAAAGCCCACGCATTTAATTTTTTACCAAGCAAAAATTTTCTATTCTATATAATTTGCCATCGACTGTTTTGGCTTATTTTTATGTTGAAATTCTTGAGACGCCATTAAAGGGTAAGGAAGAGATTTTACAGAAAATTTTTTTTATGTTTATATTTTGCCACTTGTAATGTTTTGAAGTTTTCTATCACAACTACTGGGCTTTAATTTAAAATACCTGAAAGCAGTTTGAATCTGATGCACCAGAGAATTCTAAACAACTGTAATTCAATACCGGCAGTCGGAATGTAATTTATTCATTGCTAGAATTTAATTTTGATCGCACTCATCGGACGAGGGTTTGAACTGCCACCCTCAGTTCCGAAATTATTGACGGTTGCACTATGCCACGGAGCTCCTGCTTTTCGGGATCTCCAATTATTAGATAAAATATTTCCAATTTGTTGTCAGTTGCTGTTTCTAAAAATGTAATTGATTTAGGTGACCTCTGACGGAAAACTAGAAAATCTGCCAGGATTCAAGAGCTTTCCAGACTACCCTGCTTCCGCTCAGGTACGTTAAAAACTCAACAAATATTTTTTACCTCAAAAATTAATGTTACTAAATTTTATCCAGAACTTCGGAGATGCCTAAAGAGTTTATAAAATATCGTTTTCTAAACTTACTGAAAGTCGAATGCAGCAGATATTATGTTTTTAACTGAAAAATTATGTGGAGTTCTTTAAAATTGTTACCGCAGAAATTATAGGTGTTTATTAATGTATACAATTACTGAGATTTAGGTATAATATTATAAAACTTATTGAAAAATTTTAAACACTCTGTGGATGTCTTCAAAGTTCTGGTCTAAACTGTAGCATTTTTTAACAGTTTTTAATAATAATGGTTACAGGTATTCGGATCCAAGACAGCCATGATTCCTGAGAAGATAACAACATAATGTTGAAAAGTATTCCTGTGAAGATAACAACATAATGTTGGAAAATATTCCTGAGAAGATAACAACATAATGTTGGAAAATATTCCTGAGAAGATAACAACATAATGTTGGAAAATCCACGAAATGCAAGATTAATCCTCGAAAAAAAAGAAATCCTAATTGCGTTAGGGAGGACAATTCACCAAGAGTTGATTTATTTTTGAAAAAGAAACTTTTTTATGTGTGTTTATGAACGAATATTATGTAAAACAACTTAGATATTATGCGCAAGCACATTTTCACGCTGAAAGATTTTTAGACTTTTTTATCATCTTAATTAATATTTTTTTTTGCTATAAGATGCTCTTTTTTCTATAAAAGCTTTGCTTGATATGGATTACAAATTTTGTTTCAATGCTCAAGGTTTGGGAGAAGGTCAAGTTTTTTATTGAACGCCTTTTCGTGAATACTCGAACATGCCATTACAAATTTTAACAATTTTCTAATATCCAATTTTTTTCCTAAAACTTTAACAACTATTGTTCTTTAATCTATCGGAATTTGGGTTTAGGGGGGGGGGTTACAATTTTTCATATTTTTGTAACAAAATTAATTTTCCATGATTATAATCTATGTTTTAATTCTAATGTTTTTATGAAAATCAAGCCTCAATGTGATTAAATATTTACAATGCACACCGCACAATGTTTAAATTTTGATTAAAATAATAAAAACTAACAAAAATATAAGTTTTATAACAAAAATCTAGATTTTTTCTCATATTTCGCAGACAGTAGAGCGTATTGTATAATCCTGAATTCTATATTCACTATACACACCTTTGATTAGGTTTTACGCGCTAAATCTGGGAATGTTGTTTTTGTAATTTATCCAGGTTTATCACTGACTAATATAATTGGTAATCAGGTATCCATCCAACATCTAAGGTTGACTGTGTGTGGAGGGGGAAATTTGTCGTTTAATTGTACAAAAATGTCTCTTTAAGTTGGATTTTTTAAGTTATAAAAAACTAGAAATGCTGAATTTATATTAGTTTTATCTGATTTCACTATCTCAAGAAATTGGTATAAAACTGCTCCTAAAGTTATTCGAAAGCATTAGGCACTCAGCTATTCTAATTTGACTGTTAGAATTTTTAATTTTAGGTTTCATTTAACATACGTTGTAGTGTTCATGCTGATAATTTACCGTAAGGTGTCTCTGCTCTCAGTATTTTAGGAATTTGATCCCTTATAATCGTAATTTATTTCTCAATTGAAGAGAGCTATATGTTGTGCCGAAATATATTTATTTTAATAAGGTTCACAAGATTCATGAAACAAGATGTAGACATTTTTAAATTTTTTTTATTTCATTATCCTGTTCTTGCTTTCTCCTCCCATTTATTTATCACCTTAGCTTTCGTCTCAGTCGGAACCTTTAAAAAGGAATGGTTAGGAATGCAGTGTAAAGAAATAGTTCAATAATTAATGTCGTCTTTAAGAACAAGTTTCTGAAAAACAAAAGTCGTCTTACTTTCCTAGCTCGGATAAGAAGCCAAGTTGATAGCAAATCAATCGTAACGTTTAACGTTAATACGTAATATGTATAACAAGTATCACCTTTGTCCATTTTTGTGCTTGAATTTTTCCAGATTTATCATTCTTAAGATTAGCAATACTCTTCATTATACTATTCACAGTCTGAAACACAAAGATCTGAAAACGTAATTTAAATAAAATTCTGGCTATTTATAGAGGAATATGTCTGATTCACAATGTTATTCTTAACAGCTTAACATCTGGTCAAAAATGCGTCGTTTTTTGTACAGGGTGTCCCAAAAAACATGGGAATTCAGTGACGAATTTGATATCGTCTTTGTTATGAATTAGCATTGTAATGCCTAATTTCAAAAGCCATAATATTTTTATGTCTGCTAGAGCTTATTTTATGAAAAGGGTAAAAGACTGTAAAGATGTGTCTATAATGTCTCCGCAAGATGAACAGTGAAGACAGACAAGTTTACTCTTTTGTATACTGTAATTTTCTTGTTTTACTAAGTACAACTGTATGCAGTCAAAACATAAACAAACAAAACGTAAACATAGCAGACGAAACTCTTACAGATTACAGCTTTCTCAGTAGGTATCACTACACTAAATCAAAGAATTATTTGAAAAGACGATATCGAATTCGTCACTGAATTCCCATGTTTTTTGGGACACCCTGCAGTTACCTCCATTCTTTCGTTCAGCATAAATTCGCTGAAGTCATTTTTATAGAAATAGCACAAGTGAAAATCAATAGGTATCTCATTTATTTTTTAAAAAGATACCGTTGTGAATCGCACATGTTACTCTACTAATATTTGAGTGCCACACTCTACTAATATTTGAGTGCCACTAATTGTTTATTTAATTTTCTGTTATCTTTTAGATCCTAAAATTTAAAGATTACAAAAAAAACAGGAGAAAATAAAATTTAAATTCATTCGCAGAACAAAAATGAACAAAATTCCAATATTTGAGACTTAACCGGACAAAACTATTCCATTTTCATCATATTAACCTGTCTTTAACCTGTAAATTCCTCGTTTATAAATATTAATTTTGAGAGGGAGAGTTGCGAAGCTCCTCCCCTGAGGGATGAAAATCCCCCTCTCTCCGTGGTTACGCGTTATTCCATGAATATTTATTATAAATAACAAACCGTAGCTTTTTCCTCTCCTGTTGCAGGTTTAAGTTCAGCCTCTCTTCCTTTCCCAGCTAGATAGCTCCTAATAATACATACATGTTACCAATAATGGTTGCCAGCTAGATAGCTCCTAATAATACATGTTACCCATAATGGTTGCCAGCTCGATAGCTCTTAATAATACATACATGTTACCCATAATGGTTGGCAGCTAGATAGCTCCTAATTATACATACATGTTACCAATAATTGTTGCCAGCTAGATAGCTCCTAATAATACATACATGTTACCAATAATGGTTGCCAGCTAGATAGCTCCTAATAATACATACATGTTACCAATAATGGTTGCCAGCTAGATAGATCCTAAATATACATTTAGAAATACCCATAATGGTTGGCAGCTAGATAGCTCCTAATAATACATACATATTACCCATAATGGTTGCCAGCTAGATAGCTCCTAATAATACATACATGTTACCCATAATGGTTGCCAGCTAGATAGCTCCTAATAATACATACATGTTATCCATAATGGTTGCCAGCTAGAAAGCTTCTAATAATACATACATGTTATCCATAATGGTTGTCAGCTAGATAGATCCTAATAATACATACATGTTACCCATAATGGTTAGCAGCTAGATAGCTCCTAATAATACATACATGTTACCCATAATGGTTGCCAGCTCGATAGCTCTTAATAATACATACATGTTACCCATAATGGTTGGCAGCTAGATAGCTCCTAATAATACATTCATGTTACCCATAATGGTTGCCAGCTAGATAGCTCTTAATAATACACCCATGTTACCCATAATGGTTCCCAGCTAGATAGCTCCTGCTTATATTTTTCAATTTATGTCAAGAAGTAGAAAACCGTGCGCATACTTCAATTTAGAATACTTAAGGCTTCATTTTATAGCAAACAAAAATTTAGATAATAGAAACCATTACAAGAGTTACATTTGCGGTTCTTGTCGTTCTAAATATGGAAATAGTTTCTTTAATTAATATATTTGTATTTGGCACAGGAAAAGTTACTGAAACGTTGATTATAATATTTATGCCCAAACCTGACACCCAGTGCAAGGTTTGGAACATAAGCTCCCATTGAAAAATTGTCACGATGACATTTTGTGAATTATTTTGATGTCTACAAAGTTTTGAATTAAAATGTAGCATGAAGAATTCAAGGTAAATTTAAGTCTCCTGCCTTGAATAGTGCCTCTGAATGCAAGAAAGATACCAGTTTATGCGGTTTCAGGGAATTATGAATATAAGGGAACAAAAAATTATGTAACACCCTTAATCTACACTCTACAGGGTTACCTTTAAAGGATGAGACTTCAGAGACGACTGTACTGAATTTTTTCAGTTCTTTCTGACATTGATGGTTTCCTTTAAACTTTTAGAGCTTTATTTTTTTGTCTATTCAGACCCAAAATAAAGACAATTCGTGTGACCGAAAATGAAGATTAAACTTCAGATTGTCCAAATTAAAGCGGTTTCTTTTATTAAAGTCTCATCCTTTGTGGGTAACTCTGTATTATCAAACTACACCTTATAACCGTGGCCCAAGGAATTGTCTTGCTAAGAAGTCTAAATTCTTCAAGGCTTTGATTGGAACCAAAAGTTGCTTGCTCCTGTAAAAAAAAGAAAGTTTACATGTTTTGCTCCGTTTTTTAGAAAATAAAAATTCTAAAACTTTTTCTTTCTATATTAGGCATTGAGACAGAGAACTTTTACTAGCTATTAAATTTTTAGAGAAATATACAGTGGTCGACCTTTGTATCAATAAAATAAACACGACTTTTTTATTTAAGTTTAGCTTCCTAACAAGCTTTTTTCAAATTACAAGTTTAAAAATAAACAAAGAGAAGCTCTTGATTGACAACTTCTCTTTGTTTTCATGTTCATGTGTATGCCATGCTGTTTGAGAGCTTGGTCAAAATCGAAAATTTACATCGAAAGTCGTCTTCATTGTAATGATATATACGTCGACGACTGTATAGTACTGGAACAAAAAAATACTAAACGAAACATCTAGACAGACATGGGTTTCAAAAGATTTAGTTTTTGAACAAGAAAAGAAGAAAAGAAAAAGACTAACTTTTACAATTAATAATTTTTTAATTGTTTTTTTAGCATTTAATCTGATGTTTGTACTTTAGTGGGGGGGGGGGTAACTTCAACAAAGCTTCTTCAAGGAATTGTTAACAAATGCAAAAAACAAATCAAAAATAGTTAATTTGGTCGTAAAAAGAAAAACACAATTGCAAAAACAATATTTTTTAAAGCTTTATCGTCAATCTAAAGGAGTTTTTTTGCCACTAACACACACAAAAGTTCTTATCCCTATATCTTGGCAACCCGAAATGTTATATTTCAAAATTAGACTTCTTGATCCCAAAGTGAATAAATCACTTTGTCTTGATCCAACATAATTTTCT
Organism: Eurytemora carolleeae; assembly: GCF_000591075.1. Classification (NCBI taxonomy): domain Eukaryota; kingdom Metazoa; phylum Arthropoda; class Copepoda; order Calanoida; family Temoridae; genus Eurytemora; species Eurytemora carolleeae. The sequence goes on from NW_019398194.1 coordinate 11,766, forward strand.
CTGTTTGAAATATTAAAGGTTTACGACATCGGTTTGATTTATATCTATTTTGAAGGAAAAAAAACATCGCTAGTTTACTTACCCTTTTTTTCACAGGATGATTTGTTTAATCATTAATAATTCAAAATTTGTTAAAAATTTAGATTTTTTTCTATTTAAAAACATCATTCCTAGAATTACCTTTACTTTAATATGATGATCTCTGTCCCATTTGGTCTGCATCCGTTCTACATCTCCTACTTTAGTTTGCCCAGGGGGAGTAAACCCCCATTTAAGATTACCTAAACAAAACTCATTTCCAGAGAGAAAATTATGGATTTTTTAATCATCCTCGGCCAACCAAAGGTTTTCAGGGTACCGTTGTGAATCAGATATGCCACTTTATAAATAAAAAGTTACTCGAAATTACGTCTGCTGTCTCTTTAAATCTATGAATCACCTTTAAGATTCCTTTAACAAAAAATAATTTTGGCTTTCTTTTTATGATATATGTATTGTGTATAAAGAAATATAACTAATGAATATTTTATTAGAAACATCAACCAAGAATTATGGTCTTGGCTTTGTTATTTCAATTTTGTAGATTTTGAAATATTGCTGTGAGATACTTTTTAATGTTAAAAAGAAACTAAACACTTGTCTATTATAACAACCTAATATTTCAAACTTTAATTTTAGTGCTAAGGATTTTTTTGTGGCATGAATAAATAATTTGGATCTCTAAACTGTCTCTAAATACAGATACGTGATACAGATTGAGATACGTGATCAGTATACTGCACTGCCATTGGTGGAAGTTCTGGTCACGTGATACAGACGCATCAATTATATTATTAGTCTTATCTATTTAAAAAGAAAAAATATTAAGCTAAAATTAAAACAGGAGCGTATCCAAGTTGTTTAGTCTCCTCTGGGTTATCGTAAATTTCAGATTCGTTGCGTATTTGATAATTGTGATATGTTTAAAACTTTAAAATATATACACCAGATATATATACAGTGAAAACCTTAATAAAGAATACATCGAAAGAATTCATCAAATGTCGTATTCTTCACTTTCTGATAATGGAATGTTGCAAATATTTAGCTTTTTTATTAAATGATTATATGGAACTCTTTAAAACTGTTTCCGCATATTCATGGCTATTTATTTATTTTCACAAATACTAAAATTTACGTGATATAGTAAAAAACTCATTGAAAAATTGTCAAGACGACATTTGATAAATTCTTCCGATGTATTCGTTATTAAGGGTTTCACTGTATAAGTTTTGGTATAACGTTGGCACAGATTTATCTTAATTTCTCGATACAGGGACATCAGATAGAACTAATATAGGTCGCAATCGGCTCCTAAAGTGTTAAGGTTTCAGCCTATCCCCCTTTCAGTTTTCCTTAACCGTACATTTTAATATTTTCATTTATTCTATTTACCTAGAGCATGAATAACTCTTGGTTTCTTTTTTTCTGTTTTTTTACTCCGTTCCTCCACAACAAATCTATAAATATTCATCCTATATATTGAAAACAAATAAACATTGATATTTTATCTTGAAAGATTCAATAAATGATATTAGGATAATGGGAAAGGTATCAACTTATTGATTTGAGGGATTTGTAATTATATATTCATTCTAAAATTTACAGATAAATAAAAAACAAAACATTTGATCATAGACATTTTCTTTATATCTGTTGAGCATAAAGTGTGAAGTACACATTTTACATGTAACGTATAAAGTGCAGACTGTTCAGCATAAAGTGTATTGTGCAAATTGTACATGTAACGTATAAAATGGAGACTGTTCAGCATAAAGTGTAAAGTGCAAANTATTGTGCAAATTGTACATGTTACGTATAAAGTGCAGACTGTTCAGCATAAAGTGTATTGTGCAAATTGTACATGTTACGTATAAAGTGCAGACTGTTCAGCATAAAGTGTACAGTGCAAATTGAAATTGTTCATCTTACGTATGAAGTTTTTGTAGAGCAAGCATAAAGTGTAAAGTTCAGATATTACGTGTGCCATTGTAACGCTTAAACTGTAAAGTATAAAGTGAAAAGTTCAAATATTACATGTGTCATTGTAACGCTTAAACTGTAATGTATAAAGTGTAAAGTTCAAATATTACATGTGCCATTGTAACGCTTAAACTGTAATGTATAAAGTGTAAAGTTCAAATATTACATGTACCATTGTAACGCTTAAACTGTAATGTATAAAGTGTACTGTAGAGCAAACCTCATTCCTGGTGCTTTTGCCATTATTTCTTCCCGCATAGCTCTTCGAAACTTCATTTTTGCTCTTTGTCTTTCAGCCTTGAGTACAGAAAATCTGATTTTTTACTTAAAACCAGTACAAATTAGATAACACCAGTACAAATTAGATAACACCAGTACAAATTAGATAACACCAGTACAAATTAGATAACACCAGTACAAATTAGATAAAACCAGTGCAAATTAGATAAAACCAGTACAAGTTAGATAAAACCAGTACAAATTAGATAAAAACAGTACAAATTAGATAAAACGTGCAAACACACTTAAAAGATGCATAAACCGACTCATTTCGAAATATAAATAATAGGTAATTTAATTTTCACATTTACACTCTCCGTTTTTGCAAGGGTTTCCACGAAATAACCATATTTTTTGCAACAAATTAGCGCCATTTTCGTGCAAACTTTTTTGTGAACTTTTGCGCATGAAACGCAGTATGGTTTGCGTGTTTTTGTGCAATTTTCGTATTTTTTAATCAGATAAAGGTTTCAATTGATAATGTTGGGAGTCAGGCTTTGCCATCTTTGCAAGGAGGGTTACTAAAGAAATTATACTTACAGTCCCTTTAATCATTACTTATAAGAAACAACAGTTCATGGTTTCAAAAGGTAATTCAAATTTGTTCATGTTTATCATTTAAAATAATTGACATTTCAATCAAGAAATCGGTTTGGTAAAAATAAGAATATAAAAGCGTTCTCGCCCCCCCCCCCCCCTCTCACACAACTTTAACTTAAACATTCTTAATTATTACCTTTTCCCAAAAGTAAAATTGCGCAAAAACAGATTGTGAAAAAGCGGAATAGTGCAATTTTGCGTTAAATTACATTTGCTAATAATTGCATAAAAGGGTTTTGCAATGAAAGAAATATTTTGCGTTTTGTTTCGCAAACATAGCGCAAAAGTCTTGGGATTGAAAATCCTAATTTTTTACTGAATTGAAAATATAAAGCAAAACATAAAGCTGAAACATGACATTGACTTTACCTCCTCAATTAAAGAACAAGACACTTTCTCAATATTAGAAAAATAAAAATTTAACTAAGCAAAAAAAAATGTGCACATTTTGTTTTTTATATGCGTAACTTTGGAAACTTTGAACATTTAAAGACAAGAAAGAGGAACTCAGTGTAAGTGATGTTTTGTTTTGTTGTTTCCGTTGTAAGTTATTTTAAATCATAAAAGTAGTTTCATTACCCTGACATCTTGATATTTTTTACGAATAAGAACCATCCAAGTTGTAAACAGATTCAATGGAGATGGAGCAACATTCGTCCTCTGCATATTTCTGATCAGTTTTGCCAAACCAAATTTCCATTCTTAAAACAGAAAAAAGTTAAGAATGAAATGTATTATAAAACTTGTTTAATGTTACCTATGTCTGACTGTTCTTTGATCCTGACGTAGGTATCTGACATCATGGCTATTAGAAGATTGATGAGAACCACAACCGTGAGAAGAAGGTAGCATGCAAAAACTAGCTCAAACGCTGTTGTAGTCCAAGGTTGAATATGTTCCGACATTTGAAGATCCTCTAGTCCTGCTGCTCCAAACAGAGCAAAATAAAGTTTCTGAAAGAGAATGAAAGGTTGAGCCCCCTCCTCAGCGGCCACCATGCCAAAGAACTCATCCTGGGGAAGGTTTTCGGTATTGGTGCTGTTGTATTCACCAGGGAATCCAAACGGTTGATTCATTGATGTAATTAAAAGTGCAAATCCCAAGACAAACAAGCTCAGAACCTAAAATATAGGGTTTCAATTTTGTTCTGTAAAGGACTTACAAAAATCGTCCGATAAACTTTTTCAGGATGTCACATTAGCTTTCTGTATTGTCTCAGAGGAAGATTTAATCTTTATCTGGTTATTGATTCTGCCCGTAATTTTCCAATAGTTTAATATTTATTATTCTTAACAGCTTCAGGAAAGGACTTGTAAGGCCTTTACAAAACCAAATTGATCCGGATAAAATTAAAAACCCTACTAAATTTTTAATATATTCTGCTGCAGTAACAATTCTAAGGATTAAGTTAGATTTTACTCACCACTACAAATTTACCCACATCCAGAAGAAGCTCCCCAATAATGATTGCCCAGGGTCCAAACAAAGGATGAAAGGCCAAAAAATCTAATATTTGAGCCAGAGCCATTAAAAGAGTCAACCCAAAAAATTGGTTCCTTAAAGAATTAAGATAAGAATTAAGAATTAAGAATTAGATACTAAGTAAATTACCTGATGTAAATTAGGAGACTCCAGTAGTAAGGATCTAAAAATATTGCCACAATGTGCACACAAAGGGCACAAACTCCAAGAAATACATTAAAGGACTTGATCCAAGCCAGTCCGCCCTTGGCACCAGGGTTAGTCAACTGAGCCAGTAGAAGCCCAGCATACCAGGTGATGGTTATTGCTTCATACCAGAAGGGCCACATGTTGAACCTTTTACAAGCATACATTACACACATAGTTTTGTATTTATCTATTTATCAAGGTTATTGCTTTATATTTATAAAAAAAATGCACCTGAATGTTGAATGAAGAGGTATAACACATGTGAGGCACAAGAAGAGAACAAAGTAAATATGGCTGGTGAGATAAGATAAAAATTTGACAAAAGGAATTTTATTCATCCTGTAATTTATGGGTAGGCTGTAAAAGAACCAGATGGGAGGAATTAAAACAAATAAAAAGAAAAATCCAACAAGTTTCCAAGTTGCCCAATCAAGTTGTCCATTCCAGATTTCTTGAAGATACTGCTGAACAACATATTCTGATATTACCATTTTTTGCTCGGTTTCAATAAGAATATCAATGAACTGATTGTTATCATTGTCAACTGCATTCAGAATTTGACCTGGACTTTCAATATGGGAGGAGAGAACTACCATTTCCCTTGCAAGATCTTCACAAAAATCTGCACTTTCAAGTAAGTCAGTTGCCCTTTCTTTTTCAGTGCCAGCCATGTCTCTATAAATAGCCGAAAGCTTAGCTGCAGTATCAGAGGGGGCAGGAGAAACAAAAATGAAGTTTTCAATCGGTTTCTGGTTGTCTGTTTTTCCCATCTTCATGAGGTTGTATACAAACTTATTGTCTTCAAGTAGTTCATAAGTGTCATGAGGATGACGAAGGAGATACTCAACAACATTCTTGTTTCCTTCAACACATGCATACCAGATCGCATTTTTTTCTTGAGAGGTTAGCTCAGTAGTTGACGTTCCTGTACTTACCAAGAGTGCACATACATCCAAGAACCCTCCCTTTGCTGCACAATGAAGAGCATTCCATTTGTTTCGATCAACCGCATTGACATTGGCACCTTGGCCCAACAGAGTTTGACACATATTGTAGTGGCCATTGGTTGCAGCAATATGCAAGCTTGTCTGCCCTGCTGCATCCACACTTTTTAGTAGATCTGTTGATCGGCTAAGTAAAAGTCCAACAACACCAACATGCCCAGACAAGCATGCTAGATGCAAAGGAGTGTATCCTGAGGGATGTGTTGCGCCATCTACTTGAATTCGTGGCTGGTTCAATATAGCTCGAACACAACTTTCACTACCAGAAAAAGAAGCCAGATGCAGGGGAGTCAAATCACTTTCATAACACAATTCCATTATAAGAGCATTTTCAGGCTTGGTTGGTTGAGCAGATTTTGTTACTGCTGGTATAAATTTAAACAGTTCTCTTGTTATTTCCTCCTCTCCGTAATATGCAGCTATATGTAAAGCAGTCATGCCTATTTTAGAGCTAGGATTTTTCATGGTAACTCCAGACTTTGCAAAGACATCAAAAACATCAGAATGGCCACATTTTGCAGCAAGTTGGACAGGAGTAAATCCATCTTTGTTCTCATCCCCTGGAGAAACTCCATTAGAAAGCATAAGCCGAACTGCATCTAAATGACCACCCTCTGTTGCAAGATGCAATGGAGAATTGTCATTGAATCTATTTTTAGCACTTGTCACCAAGGTCTTGTCAATATCAAACATGGCTTTAAGAACATCGACAGACCCTTTCTTCCCTGCAATATGGGCTAGTGTATTACCATCCTTTGTTGTTGCAGAAACAAGAGATGGACGGTTATCTAAGAAAAGTTTGACAACATCTGTGTGATCATTCTGGGCAGCCAAATGTATCGGCTTTTGATCTAAGTCATCATTAAAGTCAACCATAGCCTCAAGATCCATAAGTTTTTGACAGACCTCCAGCTTTCCGTTTAATGCAGCAAGGTGCATAGGTGTTTGCTTTTTAATTGTCAGAGATTCAATAGAAGCTCCATGCTTACTGACAAGGTAATCAATCAAATCTACATTACCCTTAGATGAAGCATAGTGGAGTGCAGTAAGTCCTTGTTTGGTCTTGCTATTTACAAATGCATTTTTTTCAAGAAGAAGTTGGCATACTTCCATGCTACCATACTCAGCAGCTAAATGTAGCGGAGACCTTCCTTCATTATCAAACACATCAACACGAGCATTGTATTTAAGAAGGATGTTGACCACTTCATTATGACCTCTACTAGCAGCTGCTAACAAAGGAGCCCAACCTAGTGTATTTTGTTTGTTTACAATTAACTGGGTGAGTCCAACATTTGTTTTGTTGAGTATTTCTTGGAGAATTTCAGCATTTCCAGATAAAGAAACATAATGAAATGCTGATTCTTGTGCAGTCACAGTTTGAACAGTTACATCAGCATTATTATCCATCAACATTTTAACTATGAGCTTGTCTTCTTCAGGAAAATGAAGCAAGTTCTTTGATATAATACAAGTATAGTGCAAAGCAGTTTCACCTTTAGCATTTACTTTATTAACATAGTCGGTGCAGTTGCCAATAAACCCCTGAATAAATTGAATCAGTTCACGAACAATTTGAAAATTACAAGCTTTACATGCTTTATGCAGAGCAGTTTCTCCCTCTTTGTCTGAAATTTGTGCATCTCCTCCATTTTGTAAAAGAGATCTTAACACTGCAAGGTTTCCATTAGAAGATGCAATGTGAACAGCCGTTCTTCCATCTCCCATGGGAAGATTTGGATCAGCACCAGATTGAACAAGCATTTTTGTGCATCTTTCTCCCTTAGCTTCTTCAATCCTTGCTGCTATATGAAGAGCTGTTTCTTGTTGCTTGCCTCCTTTTAGATGAACATCTGCCCCATTTCCAAGAAGACATTCTACCACTGCTGATTTGCCAGCTTCAACAGCAACATGCAATGGAGTAAGTCCATCTCCTGTTTTGGCATCCACATTCTCACCTTTCTTCACTAATGTATTTACAACATTAACATGACCTTCCTTTGCTGCAGTGTGAATGCTTCTGGCACCAAATCGGTTAGGCATCAACAATGGGACCTAATCAAGATTTTTTGTAACAATAGTTGAAGGCTTTCTGAAAACAAAGTACTTACTCCTTTGTCAAAAAGAGCCAATGCAGTTTCAGGATGGCCATTAACAGCAGCAATATGCATAAGAGTACTGCCATCCCTTGTTCTTTCATAGATGGAGGCCTTAAATTTATCAGCCAGGAAATTCAGTATGCTAAAATAAATTATATTTCAGAATTTGAAAAAAATTCATTATGATAAGATTCAAAAAGATCTTACTTTGTATAACCTCGTTCAGCACACAAATGAATGGGTGCACGACCCTCAACATCTGTGATAGAAGCATTTGCCCTGGCCATGAACAATACACGAACAACTTCCTCATTACCTAATACAAAGTTTATAATGTTATTATTCAACTTAATTAACAATAGTCAAGTTAATTTACCATGAATGCATGCTAGATGTAGTGTTGTTTGGCCTTCAGTGTTCTGAATATCAACAGAGGCTCCAGATTCAACAAGTAACTGTAATTGTAATAAAGTAGATATCCCATGAAAGAAAAAACAGTCAATTAATCCAGGGTTACCTTGATCAAGTTTGCGTCCTTTTTTCTTGCTGCCAAGTGCATTGCAGTGTCTCCAATGGGTTGTTTGGTCATATTAACCTAAATCATTAAAAATATTACCTTTATATCATCAAAATTATGAAAGTGGTTTCCCACCTGATCCTCAGGAAGCTGGGAAAGGAGCTCCCGACAGGTGTTATTATTTCCAGCTTCTATTGCACAGAATAACGGTATATTTCCAGATGCATCTAGTTTGGATCTGATGTCCTTTTTACTATGCAAAAGTAATGCTTTCACAACCTAAGAAACAGAAATATTTAACAGTTTTACCATAAACACAATGCAGATTTTAAGTTCAATTATTCTTGTGATTGCAATGCAAAACTTGAAAAATCATTTAAAAGGATAAATTAGATTATTTAATACTTGTGAAGATTGACTACTATGTCTAGAGCTTGCAAGATGAGTACATGTTTGCTGCATTGGTCCTCCAACTAGGTCTGGATCAGCTTTTTTACCCAGCAACCAGCTCACAGTATCCTCCCGGGAGTACATAGATGCTGAATAAAAAAAACATTAATCATATGAGTTATAATGTTTTGCAGATAGTTTCTGTTTCGCTACTTAGCGATTTCCCTAAAGACCTAATATATGTACCGTGTGGTATTTCTCAGGACTGGATC
>NW_019398195.1:0-20803 GCF_000591075.1 Eurytemora carolleeae
ACGGTATTTCTAAATTTAACTATAGTTTACACTACTATTTGAAACTCTAGCAGACAAAACAATCTACTAATGGTTCCTGTTAGACATCACCTTAGTAAATTTATTTTTTCGCACATTTTGGGCATATCGCGGAACAACCTTAGTCAATTTACTTTTTGGCACATTTTGTGCATATCGCGGAACAGCTTTTGCGCTTCGTCCCGCATCATACGCAACACGTTTTGCGCGTTATTGAACATTTTTTTGCGCAATAAAAAATTTCTGGGCAAATTGCGAAAATGTAAGGATGGCATCACATACATATTTAAATCTCAAGACAAGACCCTGTTATTTTCAGCTATCATGTTAACAGGGGCACACAGCACATTTACTCACCCTGACTCAGCTATTTTCAAAACCAGTGACAAAAACGTGAAAGATCAAAGAAATATACCATTTGTTAAGAAACTGATTACTCGACTCAAACTCTAATTTTTAAGTTTCATTATCTTTGCAACCTTGTAATCAAAGTGAACCAAAATTCGTATCTCACGAAAAAAATATATCAGAAACAAGCGCTTTATAGTGTTATAAAATGTATATATCTAGTGCTAGAGAAAGTATGAATGAGATAGCACAGGTTTACGAATGGAAACTCTATCTGTAAATAAAAAAAGAAGAAAGAATTAGAAATTATTATATTCCTCAATTAATTTGACTATAAATCACGCATACAAAATATATTGGAAATACATGCACTAGTTTATTATTACAAACAAATCAAGAAGATAAAAATATGTAGTTCATGTACATTAAAACAATATGTAGTTCATGTACATTAAAACAATATGTAGTTCATGTACATTAAAAAACAATATGAAGTTCATGTACATTAAAACAATATGTAGTTCATGTACATTAAAACAATATGTAGTTCATGTACATTAAAATAGGCGGGATATTAATAGGTAAAAAAGCTCCGGTTTTAAAATTAAAAGCAATAGGGCAATTACAAATTTGTACATGCTGCACTGTGAAATCGTCAGAAAACCATGTAATTTAATATATGTACATTGTACATAAAGTAGAATGTATTTAACGGAACAGTGTTCATGGTAAAACGTACACAATAAATTGTACAGTATTAATATGCATGTTACGTACAGTTCAAAAACATGTACAATACCCAACTTCACGAGAAAACACTCTGTACAGTTTTTATGTACAAAATTATCAACATAAGGTAATTAAGAGCAGAACAAACAATAGCGTTAAACTGTTCACAATCTGGAGACATGGCAAGATTAAGTTATTAGTGTTTTTATTACTTTAAGAGAGATAAGACTAGCATTTTGTCGATAAACGGGGGGGGGGGGGGAGGAGGAGGGTGCCATTAAAATAAAACAAAATATAAAAATAAAAAATCTGACCGAGTATATATAAGTTTATGACACATAATTAAAAATTATTCTAATTGTCATTGTACATAACTGTGTACATCAGAGTAAGAGGGGTCATTGTACATAATTATGTATATAAAAGTGAGAGTGGTCTAGGAGCTCTGACACATTGAAAGCTGTAAGTTTACAATTATAGGTTACTTGATCCCAGCTTGTTTTTTGGTATCTGGTTGTCAGAAATAAAGGTCAGGCGGGCGGGCACAATACAAAGAAAAAAGTTGCTGCAACGTAGAGATATCTTGATGAATTAAAATGTAAAATGCAAAATAAAAATCAACTCGGAAAAAGTATTTGTTAAAACATGGCTGGTTATGTTTCGTCTTAAAGGTGGTGTTCGCAAAATATGAACGAGAAGTAAGCGTAATTTTAAATTTAAACTACGTTTACCTACCATGATTAGATTATGAAACAATTGGTAGCACGTTTATGCTATCCGATATTCCAGTTAATTTTCCAATTACAAAAACATCGAACAGAACTAAAAAATGAATTGATAATAAATTCATCCTTGAACCAATTTAATTTTCGCAAACATCCCCTTTAATTTGTTAAAAAATGAAATTAGGTCAGAAAGAAAGAAAGAAGGACATTATCAACATGAGAAGGAAGAGGAAGAAGATGAAGAGGATAATGATGGAGATAAGGAAGATGATGATGAGGATGGAGATAGTGATCTCTATCTCTGAATGATTGTAACAATATCCTTGAGAGTTCCCTTCATCTCCTCCACTAGTCCTCCACTCCTCTTATTCACACTTCGTAGATCCTTAATTTAATATTTTATTAATACTAATGTAAATCTATATATATCTAAATATAAATTTAGCATGTCTGTCTGTTTGTTTGTATTCAACAAACGTCAAATCCGCGAATTTTTTTGTTTTGTTTTACGATATACACAAAGAGAACATGTTCACAATTAAGATAGAAGATGGGCGCGAAGCGTCCTAATAGACTAGTACTTCATACTTTACTTGTCTGGGCGTTTGTTTGTTTGTTTGTCTGTTTGTATACAATAAATGTCAAAACGTCTGAACCGATCAGGCCCAAATTTTTTGTGGTACCTCGCATGACCCCAGGGAATGGCTATGGATGATCGAATTTTCAAAAATTTGCCTCTTAACAAAATTAGAATTAAGAAAATTTTGAAACCCCTCCATTTTTTTTAAAAATCCGCGAAACTATTATTTGTTTTTGTCTTACAATGTATACAAAGAGAACATAAATTGGAAATAGAATAAATTAAATAATTACAATATTTGTTTTTGCTTTACAATGTATGTCTCAGAGACCATGAATTGAAATAGAATAAATATAATTAAATAATATTGAAATATCGAATAAATAAATGAAAAGATGAATGAATGAATTGATGAATACAAAGAATTATAAAAGGATGAATCAATGAATGAGCAAATGAATACAATGAATACCTTGGCTTGTGAGTCTAGTTTGTTGAGAAGTGATCTGAACCTGAACCTGGTTGTAGCAGGTACAGTATCCAGGTATACTACACAGCTACTGTGGAAGCTACACACCTAGATATATAGATAGATATATGTATAGATAGATAGATAGATAGATAGTTGTAGCAGGTACAGTATCCAGGTAAACTACACAGCTACTGTGGAAGCTACACACCTAGATATATATATAGATATATGTATATATAGATAGATAGATAGTTGTAGCAGGTACATTATCCAGGTAAACTACACAGCTACTGTGGAAGCTCCACACCTGGATTGTAGAAAATAGATAGATAAATAGTTAAATTTATTGATAGATCAGATAGACATATAGTAGATAAATATATTACTTCAAAAGAATGGATAAAAGTTAAATCAAAACGTTCAATCTCGTTTTTTGAAGAATTAATTAAATTGTAATTAAAAGTCGTCGTTGTTTAATTGGTACAAACATAACATTAAATACAAAAATATACTTTTACTCAGTGTATACAGTTACATGTTAACCTTATGTAATATGTACGCACTAATCTCATAATACAATGTGCACTTGTACTCAGTGAACACACTAACCTTATCAACAGTGTATATTTGTACTCAGTGTACACACTAACCTAATAAACAGAGTATATTCATCCTCAGTGTACACACTAATCTTTTCAACAGTGTATACTTAACCTCAGTGTACACACTAACCTTGCAAACAGAGTATTCTTGTACTCAGTGTACACTAACCTTATCAACAGTGTATACTTGTACTTAGTGTACACACTGACCTTATACTCAATGTATATTTATAGTGTATACTAGTACTCAGTGTTCAGACTAACCTTATTAACAGTGTATACTTGTACTTAGTGTACACACTAACCTTATCAGCTGCCGACATAGCTGCCGCTGACCCCATTTCTTGTTCCAGGTTGACCAGCAGGTTTTCCAGGCTACTGGATAGATCCATCAGGTAGTCCTGATAGAAAGATAAATATGTAGATAGTATAGATAGATGGATAGACACAAAAATAAGATGCATAAATGAAAAATTTTATATTTAACAAAAAAGCAATTGCTTAGAAAACTAATGTATTTAATAACAAATAAATAATATGACTCGGATTGAATCAAAGAATGAATTCATAATTGAATAGTGACTGAATGATAATTAATTAAACAAATGAATGTATGCATGTAAAAATGATTGAATAAATGAATGAAAGGATAAACGTAATGAATCAATGAATCAATCAATGAAAAAGTGAATATAAGGATGAATAGGTGAATGATTGAGTGAATGAATGTATGGATGAATGAATAAATAAATGAATATATTAAAGGATGAATAGGTGAAAGGAAGGATGAATGAATGAATGAATGAATGAATGAACAAATGAATGAGTGAACCAACCTTATCACAAGCTGAGGAGAGTCCACTGTCTGTACTGTCTGCACGTTTATCTTGTCTGTCTGTCTTTGTGTCTGTTCCTTCTTTCTCCTTTACTGGGCCACTGTCTTTCTTTTCTACCACCTGGATAATCAAATAATCAATCAATCAATCAATCAATCAATCAATCAATAAATCAATCAATCAATAAATCAATCAATCAATAAATCAATAAATCAATCAATAAATCAATCAATCATATGGTCAATCAAATAATCAATTAATTAATTAGAAATCAATTAGATAATCAATCACTCAGACAATCAATTAGATCATCAATTAATCTATATATAAATTTGGCTTGTCTGTCTGTCTGTTTGTTTGTTTGTATCCAATAAACGTCATAACGGCTGAACCGATCGGGCCCAAATTTTTTGTGGGACCTCACGTGACCACAGGGAAGGTTTATGAATGATCAAAATTTCAAATATTTGTCTCCATCAAAATTCGATCTTCATTTAATTTTTGAAAATTTTGAAAATCCACGAAATTTTTTGTGAAAATCCGCGAATTATTTTTGTTTTGTTTTACGATGTACACAAAGAGAACATATGTTCACAATCAATTTAGAAGATGGGCGCGAAGCGCCCTCTAAGGCTAGTAAGACTATAATTTAGCTTACCAATCAATCAATCAGGCAATTATTAAGCTAATCAATCAATAAATCAGACAATAAATATCTAATCAATCGACTAATTAAACAAAATTGTGTTTTTCCCGTCATCAAACTCGAGGAGGAAAAAATGACTAACCTTTAGTTGAGGCCCTGGTCTGCTCCCACTGCTGCTGAGAGATGATATGCTTCTAATCTGACTTCCTGATTGACTTAGGGATTGATTGGGTGCTGCGTAAATATTGCAGACCATAGGTTTGGCCGCAGGAACCGGTTTCGGTTTCCAACTCGGCTCCTTCGGCGGCGGTGGCCGGGTGGTTGGTGCGGGAGGTTTCACCGTCGGCTTAATCGGAACCATCGGCTTTTCGGTTTCGCATGCAGGAATTGGCGGCCATATCCGCTTTTCAAACTTCACTACACTTCCGGGACGTTCATCGGCCGGACTAAAGTCGTCCTTTGGACTAGAAGCACTCTCAAGTTCCCATATTTTGACCAGGCTTGAGATAGAACCAGAGCTTTTTCGCTTCTCTTCTCCTGATTCAGGTTCCTCCCGTTCTGGTTCAGGTTCAAGGGAACCACTGGTAGGATCCTCGCAAACTTTACTAGGTCTGAAAATATATAATTTACAATAAAAAAAAATTGTAAATTTAGGATACATTAATTACAACAAAATTAACAATTTGAGATAAAATCCAAGAACCTACAATTCTAATCAAAAATACTAAGAAAATTTCAAATGTAATAACAATAAGTAAATAATCATTACTTCAGCAGACTTTGGATTAACGAATCTCTATCAATGAGCAAAAGTTCAAATTAATTCATAAATTTCGACAATTTTTATAAACATTTTTTCGAAAAAACTATGTGCTGCTTAATAATAAATTGCTCAGAAGTATTAAGCAATTTTTTTTTGTATGTTAGATCATATTTCACAAACCTCTCGGCCGATTTGCCTCAAATTTGATTGGGATACCCAGTAAAACAACGGGTATGATTTTTAAATGCCTGGCTTAAAAAGTTTAGTGTGGCTGACTTTACTGAAGAAAATTTAACTTTCGGGCAAATCTGGACAGCTGGGTTCCCAAGCTAGTAATTATATAACAAATACAGGGTTACCCATAAAGGCCGACATGAAACTCTTTAAATATGATGATTCCAAGAATAAGTCTTTTGCCTTAAAGATAGGTTTTTTGGCCTTTTAAATGATTTCGCAAAAAAACCTTGTTTATAGTAGCAGAAAATTGTAAATGTTAGGAAATGATCAGTATTAATTCCGTACAGTCGTCTCTGAAGTCTCATCTTTTGTGGGTAACCCTGTAAATACGATTTACACTGAATAGTTTCTGGAATGAAATACTAATATGCATGAAAATCTATTTAATACCTAAGATATGATTGACTAGGGTTGTCTGAATTTTCGCTTTTCAACGTGTCAGTTTTTCCAAGGCTAGGTTTCCGATCGGAGTTAGAGGGCTCGGGTTTTGATTTCTCCTCAGATCTCACAGTTTTACGGAGCTGGGACTTAAAGTCGACTCTTTCACCAATCTCTGCAAATATCAGAAATTAAAGAGTGTCATTCATTATTTCTTAATGATTGTGATTATATCGTAAGATTTATTATTTCAAAAGATTGTGATATTTCTTAAAGAGTGTGATAATTTCTTAAAGATTGTGATCATATCGTAAAGATTTTAATTATTTCTTTAAAGATTGTTATTATTTCTTAAAGATTGTAATTTTTTCTTAACGATTGTGATTATTTCTTAACGATTGCAATTATTTCTTTAAGATTATAATTATTTCTTAAAGATTGTGATTATTTCTTAAAGATTGTGATTATTCTTGAAGATTGTGATAATTTTTTAAAGATTGCTATTATTTCTTAAATATTGTAATAATTTTTTAAAGATTGTGATTATTCCTTAAAACTTGTGATTATTTCTTAATGATTGGGATTCTACGGTGGTATAGCAATTATATCAATATAATGAAGACGACTTTTAATTTCATTCTTGATTTATATTAAGCTTAAGAGCATGGATACAAAAAAAAAAAACATTGAAAAAAGCTGTCAATTAAAAAAAGCTTTTCTTTCATCGCTTGTGAACTTGTAATTCGTAAAAATCTGAACTTGTAATTCGTAAAAATCTGAACTTGTAATTCGTAAAAATCTGAACTTGTAATTCGTAAAAAGCTTGTAAACAATAAAAATAAAAAGTCGTCTTCATAATATCGATATAATCGCCTACCATCGTATCTTAAAGATTGTGATTATTTCTCAAAGATTATGATTATTTCTCAAAGATTATGATTATTTCTTAAAGATTGTGATCATTTCTTAAAGATTGTGATTATTTTTTAAATGATTGTGATTAACTCTTAAATATTATTTTAGTTTAATATTGTGATAATGTATTAAATATTGTGACTTTGTCTTACATATTGCGACTTAGTCTTAAATATTGTGACTTTGTCTTAAATATTGCGACGTTGTTTTATATATTGTTACAAAAGTCTTAACAATTGTGACTCTGTCTTAAATATTATTACTTTGCCTTGAAAATTGTGACTTTGTCTTAAAAATTTGACATTGTCCTGAATATTGTGACTTTGTTTTGAATATTGTGACTTTGCCTTAAATATTGTGATGTTGTCTTAAATATTGTCACAAAAGTCTTAACAATTGTGACTATGTCTTAAATATTATGACTTTGTATTAAATATTGTAACTTTGTCTTAAATATTGTGACTTTGTCTTAAATATTGTGACTTTGTCTTACATATTGCGACTTAGTCTTAAAAAGTGTGACTTTGTATTAAATATTGCGACGTTGTCTTAAATATTGTTACAAAAGTGACTTTTTCTTAAATATTATGACTTTGTCTTGAATATTGTGACTTTGTCTTGAATGATTGAGAAAATATCTAAAATATGAAATATTGGATGCATTATAGGTTTAATTTTCTTCCTCTTTAATTTAATTAAAAACGGATTTATAAGTTTTTACCTTCCAAACTTTTCTCCTGCTGTGCTCTTGTTGTAACTTTTTTCAAGTTAGCCTTGAAGTCTATAGGAGGTTCCTCATCCCGCCCATCCGTGGGCGGAGCCAGAGGGTGGGCGGAGACTCGCTTGAGACCCGCCTTTAGGTCGAGAAGCTGTTCCGAGCCTGCCTGCTCGGCGGGTGGGGCGGCGGGTTCAGTTTTAGCTTTGAAACTTTCAAAAAGCTCGGTAACTGAAACAAACTTTGAAATTAATTCTGAATAAATAAAAAAAATTAAACTATTGCACAAAATTATCATCCTTATAAAGTCATTGGATCCTTTGCATGATATCATTCAAAAGTTTACATAACTATTGTTGTGAAACCCGTAAAAGGTAAATTATTAAACATAGAACAAAATCTAAGAGATTCCTACAGAAAAATTGACAAAACCTTCCCTTTCAAGTGCGTGGGGCAGTGTTATTTATGTTCTGTTTGTTTTTTGGACTTTTTATAAAACTGTATTCTGTTAAACATTGCTTTTATTAAATTTTCCAATATTTTGTCCTAAAAAACGAAAACAGAATAAAAAAGATGGTTGTAACACGTTTGCTTTTGGTTCGGTTTTTGCATTTATTTTTCCTCAGGGTTAAAATTTGACATAATGTTTGTTTATGTTTATGTTAGGATTATTTTCAGGACTCCTGGCGGAGTATATAAGAAAATTTCCGATTGTTGTCATGATATTCATATGGTTGCATATATCACATTAATATAAGGGAGGGGAGACGGTGCAGGAGAGAAAGCACTTTGCTTTGTGGACTCCGGAAGGGACTTGTTGGAGTCACAGGAGTCAGGGGACTGTTCCCGGTATTTGAGGAATCTATTCAGGAGAGGAGGGAAGAGGAGTTGAATCCTCCGAGGGTAAATCGGAGGGTGGAGGCGGGAAATCTATCTCGGGCATACCGGAGGATTTTTGACCGGGTCGGGGACTCATAGATGAGGATCCACCCTAAACATTAAAAGATTATATTTAAATTGTAATTAGTCAATTTCAACCGGCCTTCCACTTAAAGAGGGTTGTGTACGATATCCTTTAAATCTGACCATAATTTGTATTGTGAGATATAGTCGTTTTTATAACGAAAAAAATCGTACAATAATTCCGTTTTTCTGTAGCATAGCGTAATAACAATAATAATAATTTTAAGACACTGTACCTGTGTATAAGTGGGTAAACGTCTTGGAAGTTGACCAGAGCGTGACCCTAGCCGGGACTTCTGGTTGTTCACGCCTAGTAGATATATAGATTGATAGATAGATAGATGGATAGATGGATACATAGATAGATAGATAGATGGATAGATGGATACATAGATAGAGATAGATATATATAGAAAGATTTCGCTTCAAGATTAGGGAAAATAGTCTGACCATTGATGGAACCGAATTAACAATTGAAAAATTAAGAAAAAATCCCTGGAATTGTTAAATCCTATTGGGGTATTCCCCTTTCCCCTCTTTGGAAAGTTAGAAAAAAGGCCCCTCTGGTCCAATTCCTGTGTACGCCCCTGCTAACCGCTATTAAATCTGAATAAGTGTATATTCTATTTAAATACCTGGAAAACCACCATGAGAGGAATTTGACCTTGCCATAGCTGGGGTCAGTTGAAGATCCGATACACGACCTTAATATAGAATTAATTTAAGATTTAGCGCCATAAAACATAAGACATAAGATAAGTATTAAGACAAAGTTAGCCTAGCTTTTCGAAATTGGTCTCAAAATAGGTATTGAATCCATTATCTATTCTCTGTCCCTACCAAAATTCTGCAACTCTTAGAACTTTAAATATATAACATAACAATTACAAAATCTTAATGAACATTTTGGAATTTAAAAAAAGAAAAACAGTCGTAAACTATTAAAATAAAAGATGAATAAACAAATTAATGAATAAATGAATGAATAAAAGGATGAACAAATGGATGAATAAATAAATGAATGAATAAATGAATGAATAAACAAATCAATGAATAAACAAATGAATAAATGAATGAATAAACAAATCAATGAATAAATAAATGAATAAATGAATGACCAAATGCTACCTGGATCAGTAGCCCCGGATCGCTGTGAATCTAAGGTATCATGACCGGACTCTTCAGAAACCGGTTCCGGTGTCATCCCTGCGCCCCTCAAGGACTCCAGGTATGCTCCTATGCGCGCACCCTTGGGCAGAGTACCATACCGGTTAGCTGCGCGCTTCAAATTCTTTTCATCAAGCTGACCCACCCGCTTCTCCTTCTTACGGTCGCCTTTGCTGCGCGAGCGCTTTTCGTCTTGGCGCCGCTGTTCAGCAGCCCGTCCGCCCATTGCAGGGGCAGGAGCACGTTTGAAGGACGAGAGCGGCAGCTGCGCTTGATAACGTTCATCCCCTCCATTATCCTTTAAATAATCTAAAATCAACCCGAAAAATATGAAAAATTAAAAATTAGACAGTTTATGGCTAGCCCCTCGAACCCCATTTCAATTATTTCTTTTAGAATTTTTGTATTTCCCTCATTCAGTGATTAACAATTCTGAACATTCCTTGTTTAATAGAGAAAAGAAATGATTTACAAGAAGATATTAAAATATATAGCCTTAAATTATTTTCACAAATGAGTTTTTTACCTCTTCCAGTTCCCGGTCACTATCTCCTAGATCTCCTTCACTGTCCGCCAAATGCCCTGAGAACAAAATATTTATAAGGACTGTTCACGTAATTTCAAGTAGACCTCCGTACCCGATTCACAAGGATTCCTTAATCTGATCAGTAATGTAAAATAAATTTAGGTTTTCTAGCTTGTGCTTAAAATTGAACATTCTTACAAGTAACTTTTTTAGAGATACCGCAATTAAAAATGATCAGTCTTCAAAATTATAAACTTGGATATCTAATTCAGACAAAGCTTTGAAGGATACCGGTGTGAATAGGATATGTCACTCTAAATGTGAATAGTAACTAAAAAACAACTGAACTCTGCGTTCAGTAAGTTAAAAGCTGACATGTTTTTTTAACTATACACTTGGTAATGGGATATGTTGAAGGATACCGGTGTGAATAGGATATGTCACTCTAAATGTGAATAGTAACTAAAAAACAACTGAACTCTGTGTTCAATAAGTTTTGTAATGGGATATGCTAGTACTTAATTA
Source organism: Eurytemora carolleeae (assembly GCF_000591075.1). Classification (NCBI taxonomy): domain Eukaryota; kingdom Metazoa; phylum Arthropoda; class Copepoda; order Calanoida; family Temoridae; genus Eurytemora; species Eurytemora carolleeae. Next base: position 11,146 of record NW_019398195.1, read on the forward strand.
ACATATTAGTGCGATATGTATTCCTAAAATGTTTAGAAATAAAAAAATTGAAAAATTTCAGAATTTTTTACAATAAAACAGAGGTTTAAACTTTAAGCCTGAACAAAAAGATTAAATAACAACAGTTAAAAGCTACAAATAAATTTAAAAGAAACATTTAGACGACATTTCAAAGATATAATTGACGAATGAATCGTTTCTAAGGTGTTAAGACGACATGTCTGAGGTATGAAGACGATATTTTTCAGGTTTGAAGACGACATTCACCTGATATAAGTTGACCCTCCATCTCCCGCTCTGAGTATCCGTCAGCATCGTAGCTGCTGTCCCGGAAGGAACTAAATTTAACACAAATAAATAATCAAAACAACCGAAGAGGCCCCTCCATTTTATGGTTTTTATGTTGAGAAACTCCTTAAATACAAAGAGGCTGTAAACCTTTTATTAATAAGTGTTATGTCCGATTTACAACGATACTCTTTAGACCTTTGTTTGATCAAGGATTTCTTAGATGTTCTCATCTTAACAGCAGTAACTTATGTAGCATAGAAAACGCGCGAACTAGGAGTGTAAAGTGTACACTGTAACCTCGAGCTATACCTCACCGTTATCCTGAGATAAAGGTTTAAAGGGTACCTTAGTTAATGCCTCTTTTTTTACAAAAGAAAGGTCACATAAGATTACGCTTTTCAGTCACTTTAATCACTGAAAAGCGTTAATTCCTTGAATTAAAATCATGTGATCAAATTCATACACAAAGGCTTATATTTTAGAGGGTTAAGAGCGATTAAGACAAATTGTTAATTAATTATGAATAGTTGAGTAAAAGTAGAACCAATGAGTGTAGATGAAAGTAGATGGGATAGGTTTTTTTTATCAATGTGACATTTTAGGACCGACGCGAAATGGTAAAATTAACGATTGGGAGAGGGGAGAGTGTACAAATTAAATGTGTTTAATGAATATGGCATTTATGCCAGATTATTGCAAAGGAGTGATAATTATGGATATAGAGAAAAGGAAACAGTAGGAAGGAACTAATATCTTTCCCAAACTTTGAGCTTTCTAATCCATATATCTTTGCAACCTGATGTTGTAGATCTTTCAAACTTTAATAGTCAAAGATTTACACCATCAGTTGAAAGATTTTGCGATTAGAAAATTAGATTTTACGGAGATTAGGATTAAAATACTTACATCTAGGTTTATAAAGTTTGAGAAGGAAAGATGGAAAAGGATGAGGAAGGAGAAGAAGGAGGAGAACTTGAAGAAGAGGAAGAGGAGGAGGAGGAGGGGGAGGAGGTGTAAGAAGGGGGAGATGAGGATACAGAGGATATTCCAGCATATAAGGATCCATAGTAAAAACTGGAATAAAGTTGGAACTATCAGTTGTTAAATAACAATTCCGCATCCCCAATGTATATGAGGAAAAAAATCAATATCGATAATGCCCAGCAAACAGAAACTCAAGTTTAAAGGAGACGTAAAAAGATGAAAGAAATCAATATTGATAATACCCAGCAAACATAATCTTTGAGCCAAATATACTCTTTCTAATAATAAATGAGCAGAAGAAAATATTAGGGCGTCAAAGACTTAACGCTTTGTTAAGCAATCATAGGGATTTGGCTCGGCAAACTATTCGTCTGAATGTTTAATCTAGTTTAGGGATCCAGGGATTGGGGGGTTCAAACTAAACTGGGTCTGCACAAACCCAAAAGCTTTTTAAAGAGAAAGAAGACGTAATTTCAAGTAAACAATGATCATCCATTTTTAGAGGGGTATGTCTGATTCATGATGATACCCTTGAAACATCTAAATGGAAAGAATGAAGAACATATCAAGTTGTTTTTAGTCTTAAAACATGTTGTATTTTAACTCGTTCCTTAATTTTCTCAATGTTCAATTAACCTACAAGTAACTTTGACAGCAAACCAAATTTGAAAAGTTAAATTTTCAGGTAAATAAACAAGAATAGCTCAATAAATTTTTCCCAAACATAGATTTTAATGGTTCCATTGTGAATGGGAAATGAGTTTCTAAATGGTAGGGCCTCTTTAAATTTTATGTAAAAAATTTGTCCACTTTTATTTAGCATGAATGAAACTATATTTTTTGATTAATATAATATTGTGGAGTAAAAACACCACTGTTCCAGATATAAAGGTTTTGTCCCTGTTTACAGATTGTGGGGCTGCCAACTTATTACCAGACTGATGAATATACAGGGATATATATTCTCAAGAACTCCCCCCCCCTCACAGAAATGATTTTCAACCATTTGGGGGAAAAATAAAAATTTAATTAACAAGATTTCCCCCCTTATAATACTTTTTATTGAAATCATTAATTGTCCCCAATTCAGCAAAAAAATATTCCTCACATACTTAGGGAAATTTTTGTTTGATGAGGGGGAAAATAAAAAATGTGCACCCCTGTTAATAATGATGGATGCCATGGTTATCTATTCCATGTCAGACATTAGAAGTAATTAAATCAGGATTCCATGTTTTCTTGAATATTCGAGGATTAAACATTTCAAGTTTTGGCAGCCATTAAACATCAAGACATTTTAAGAGAAAAACAGTCAAATTAATAGATAAATGTATATTAGTGGAATGATTACATCTGGTTTATCTAGGATGTCAACAACCCGGAGTCTAGGATCCCTGGGGAGAAGGATTCTCTACAAATATCTTAGATGTTGAAGCACACATTTTACCTTAAGAGTTTTTATTCTATTAAATTTTTTATTTTATTTGACCCTTGATCAAAGATGGCGATTTCTAATTTACAACGATATCCTTGAAACCTTTATCTGATCAAAAATATGGAAGATAACGTCGTTTTCTGACTTAAACAGTGTTTAATTCTGATTACTTCTCCAGTCTTTCTTGTAAGCAAAAAATTGGTAAGTCCCTTTTGCAGAAAAACCACTAATAAAAAAACTGTTATCAAAAACAAAACATGGAGTTCTAATTCTTACTTGATCAGACAAAGCTTTAAAGGGTACCGTTGACAACCATTTGAAATTGCTCTTACATGTTACAGTCCCTTAAAGTAAACAGAACATTGCAACCCATTTCATATTGGATTAACTCCTAACTTTACCGCCAAAATACGCACAGAATATATTAAGAACTCAGTATTTTCTGCGTGCAAATTGTAATATTGGCATTAAACTTTTTTTCAAAACTGTTTGTCATCTCCCGAAAATCTCAGTTTAGAGCTATGAACAATCCATTATGGTTCAAAACGTTTCTTGTTTGCTGGGTAAAAACGTTTCGTGGGTAAAAACTTTTATTTTTTTTCTGATTAAAAACTTACCTGGTCCGTTTTGGAGGAGCTGGAGCCTGTTTGTTTGGACCCCGTCGTAACATCACAACAGTTGACTTGTTACTAAACAATTCATATCAAGTAAGATGATACCAATAAAATTCTTTTGTCATCAGGGGCGTTTATATTAAAGACCGTATATCTTATAGTCTTTGCTTGGTTTAGAACATATTTGTTAATTATATATCAGAGTTGTAAAGGAAATGAAATTTTGCCAAAAAATCGGGCATTACAATCTTAGCATGGAGGGTCACTTGAATTTACGCTTACATACCCTTTAAGCAGTGCTTAGGATGCATTTAATTTTGATGCGGATCCGGATCCTAAATCCGCACTGGAAAAAATGGATCCGGATCCAAGTCATTTCTTTAAGATTTACTGAATTTTTATAACAAAAAATAATTTTCAATTTTTTTTTCTCGCATATTTTTTTCCTGAAACTCGATGAATCATTCAGAAATGGTGAAATTTTTATAATCCCTCTTTTTTTTAGATTTTGGCTTTAGGAGTTTTTTTTTGGCAGTTTTTGGTTGATATTTTACCCCTTGGATCAGGATTCTAAGCACTGCCTTTAAGGATTAAAATTAAATTTTGTAAATTTTATCTTTTAATAAAAATTTACTCATTACCTAAGAATGGCCCCAGTTTGAGGTTGACTAGGAGGACGACATTCAGTGCCAGCACGTGGGCCAACATTTGAATCTTCACGCGGCATTCGTGCTTTGTCTGTTCCCTGGCGCAGTTTTCTGGTAGGGAGGATAGGAGTGGAGGTTGAGGTTGAAGAATGAGGTCGGAGCTCTGCCTCAACCTCTTCTGTGATCGAGGATTCCTGGAGATTATATTAATACTGATTAAACAATATCTTATAATTTGGAATTCCCGCGTTTTCTTTAAATAGATAACCCATTAAATAAAGCCATGCAAGGACAGACAACAAAAAATAAAAATACTGATTTAAAAAAAATTTCATTCAAATGAATCACTTGAAATGGGGAAAGTTTTTTAGATATTTAAAAATAAAATGAAAATAAATGTAAGGACGGGGATAAAAATGGAATTGATTAAATACGTAATTCAACTTTTCTCATAAATACTAAAATTATTGGTACAAAAATACAAATAGCACAACTGTTAACTATAACCAAATTGATTATCAAGTACAATAGGTGGCAACAGAGAAATGGACCAATTATACAAGACGTCACAAGTGTCAAATATAACAAGGAAAACTAAATTTTCTCACATTAGTTGACATGTTTTCCAAGATTAAATAAAAAGTGTAAAAACAGAAACTAAAGAACACATAAAATTGCACTTATTTTACTGTAAGATAAGCACTTTATTCTAAAATTATCACTATTATTAATAATTTTGTCGGACACAAAAACTGAATTGACACTTGTGACGTCAGAATACAGCTGTACTGAGTGTGTACAAATTCTACGTTGCCATCTTTTGTACTAGGATCTATTTGACTTAAACAAACAAAACTAACAACAATAACAAAGCAATGTACATGGACAATTCAGACGTGTATAATGTTCCTTTTCTGTATAATAACCTTTAAATAATTTTTACCGTTTTTAATCAATATTTTGAATTACTTAGGGGCGGGGATGGTAGGTATTTCATATTTTTTGGGTAGTTTTTCACAGATTGTTACTATTTGTTAACCGATAAAAGTTATTTTATAAAGTGTACTCAATTAATGGCACTTTTCAGGTTTCATGTCAATTTCTTTTTACATGGGTCGACTAAATGTCGGTACAAGTCATTTGCTGCATGATTAGGGATCAACCCATAACCCCCTTTATTTTTTTATATCAGGGAACACTCCCGTTAGTGAACATTATACACCGCCTGTATTTAAACAAGGGTTTTCAGCGAAATAGGAACATAGTCAAAATTTGGCATTTTTTCGCATTCCTTTCGAAGAAAAAAGAATTGAACATTTTCGCTAAATTTCGCATTAATATGTTTTGCGAAAAACAAAAAAAAATGCGTCTTCGAGGAAAGTTTGCATTTAAGGTTTCGCGCAAAAGATTACTGGGAAGTTTCGCGAAAAAGAACTACCATTTTTTTCTATTTTTCGCGAAACTGTCGAATATTTTGTTTAAGCTTTACAAAATTCTGCATCGTTTCGCTTCCTTTCGCAAAATTCATTCCGCGAAAAAATGAGTAAGTTTGCAAAATACAAGTGAAAATAAATTTCGCAAGTTTTCTTCAGCTGAAAACCCTGATCGTCACTAGCTAGAATATTTCTAAATCTACCGTTGAATAAACCTGGAACATGTTCTCCATGTCAAAATGTATTTCTTGAAAGGTTGGTCGTCTTCCAGCATCCCAGTCCCAGCAGTCACGCATCAAACTATATAATTCAAGAAGTTATAAAAAGGTCCTCGAAGTTTGTCTCAAACTCTAATTCTCTAATTCTTTTATCTTTTAAATCTGTATCGTTGACCTATTTCAAACTATGCCATTTTCTTGTATCAAATAGTCAAATTTCTTGAATAAAAGAGTGAAAAAAAAGTTCTTATGAAAGCCTGAATAAATGATGAATAAATAAAATAAATGAATAAATGAATTTATGAAAGGATGAAATTATAAATGAATTAATTTATGAATGAATGAATTTATGAATGAATAGATGTATGAATGTCTGATTAAATAAATGAATTTGAGAATGAATAGATTTATGAATGTAAAAACAGGTGAATTTATAAATGAATGAATGAATACCTATAAACCCTAGCAGGGCAACCAGGTGGGCACTCCATCCTGTATCCACTCTCCAGTAACTAGAGAACAATACATTAAACACAGGCAGCCGTAGTACATTTGAATTTCCGAGCCGGGTCAACCTTTCCGGTCCCAGTTTGTACTGTACCTAGCTCTGTGAACAGGACTAGCCGGTGTAACAAGGTTGACGCGGTCAGACTTTATGCTTCATATAGGTTGAATTTACTTTTACTAAAGGGGCAGATTTGCGTCTGAGAGAATATGGAAGTTTGAAACTTGTCTGCTGAATGAGTTCAGTATTTAGCTGTTTATTTTTCCTTCTGTTTATTCTCTATTCTTTTAGTTTCATCGTTTTAATATAATTCTGTCCCTACATTTTTTCTGTTTTTTTTTGTCTGTTATTTTGTCTATTTTTCCGTCTGTCTAAGTCCATTTTCCATCTGTCTACTTTTTAATCTGTTTCATTTTAAACTTTTTTCTCTGGTTTTTTCAATTTGTCTATTGTTCTATCTGTCTATTTCTTAATCTGTTTATTCTCAAAACTTTTAATTTTTTTATGTTTTTTTTCAATCGTATTGCCAATTGTCAATAATTTTGATATATTTGTTTCTTAATCAATTATTCCGTCTAGAAATTTTTCCATCTGTCTGTCTGTCTGTCTGTCCGTCGTTCTTTCAATCTGTACCTGGTAAACATCCGTGAGTTCAACGCCTGGATAAGGAGTCATCCCGTAAGTTGCAATCTCCCAAAGCAAAATACCAAATGCCCAAACATCAGACTTGGTGGTAAACCTAAAAAAGAATGGAAAATATTTTTAAACATAGAAACGGTTGTTAAACAAAAATTTAGACAAAACGGAAATATTTCAAAATTATCTAAATTTTAAATTAAATAAATAAAAAAAAATGTTGAAATATGTTGTTCTACAGTCGAATCAAGCTACTGAAAGGTTTAAAAAACAAGATCAGAACAAAAAAATTCAGTAGAAAGAAATAAACACAATATATACAAAATCACCTAAAATGATGAAAAATAAAATGATGAGATAAAATTGTAGAGGTGAAATTAAGGTTGGCTGAAAGGATAAAGGTTAGAGAGTAATGGTCTAGTTATCCAACTATCTAACTATCTATCTGTCTATCTATCTATCTATCTATCTATCCAACTATCTATCTATCTATCTAATTATTCTTTATGTTTTCCTTCATGTACTCATTCTTCAACTTCTGATCACCTCACGATACTTCCCCTCCCCTACATATCTCCATATCCCTTTCCTTCTCTTTCCTTCTCTTTCCTTCCCTTTCCTTCCCTTTCCTTCTCTTTCCTTCTCTTTCCTTCTCTTTCCTTCTCTTTCCTTCTCTTTCCTTCTCTTTCCTTCTCTTTCCTTCTCTTTCCTTCTCTTTCCTTCTCTTTCCTTCTCTTTCCTTCTCTTTCCTTCTCTTTCCTTCTCTTTCCTTCTCTTTCCTTCTCTTTCCTTCTCTTTCCTTCTCTTTCCTTCTCTTTCCTTCTCTTTCCTTCTCTTTCCTTCTCTTTCCTTCTCTTTCCTTCTCTTTCCTTCTCTTTCCTTCTCTTTCCTTCTCTTTCCTTCTCTTTCCTTCTCTTTCCTTCTCTTTCCTTCTCTTTCCTTCTCTTTCCTTCTCTTTCCTTCTCTTTCCTTCTCTTTCCTTCTCTTTCCTTCTCTTTCCTTCTCTTTCCTTCTCTTTCCTTCTCTTTCCTTCTCTTTCCTTCTCTTTCCTTCTCTTTCCTTCTCTTTCCTTCTCTTTCCTTCTCTTTCCTTCTCTTTCCTTCTCTTTCCTTCTCTTTCCTTCTCTTTCCTTCTCTTTCCTTCTCTTTCCTTCTCTTTCCTTNAGTATTTGCTAAAATAAATAAATAGTCATGAATATGCGAGAACAGTTTTAAAGAGTTCCATATAATCATTTAATTAAAAAACTAAATATCTGCAACATTCCATTATCAGAAAGGGAAGAATACGACATTTGATGAATTCTTTCGATGTATTCTTTATTAAGGGTTTCACTGTATGTTTTTCTAAAAACTGTAGAAAGAATCGTCAGAATTAACCCCTTTTCTAGATTAAAAAAAATGTTGTTTGGCAGATTAAGATAGAAACGTTAATACGGGTAACGTAGTTAATCGGGAATGGAACTTATAAAGTGGAGTGATAATATATATATAGATCATGGGCTAGTACAATTTTGAGGTCTTGAGAAGAAGTGAAAGCAGCACCATCTCTGTCGTACGCATGGCATTTTATCCTCTGGATTGTTGTTAATTTATCACAGAGTTTATGCGTGACAACACCAAATGTGTACTATAGTATCAACAATGTATACTGAATTTACATTTGCCTACAGTCCCTTTAAACGTAATCTTTAAAAATATGATTTGGTACAGGGTAACCAACACAGGACGAGACTTCAGAAACGACTGTACGGGATTTATACTGTCTTTTTCCTTGTATTCATGATTCTACGCAAATTTAAACTTTTTTTTCTTTCATCGCTTATTCAAATTGTAAGCTAATATTCCAGAAAGAAGGCATATCCTAATTTTAGGTCGTTTTTACAATTTCATCCTTTTGATTTTGTTATTCTTTTAGATTAATATTTCGCTTACAATTTGTTTCGAACATTCCTAGGAAATATAAAAATGTCGTCTTCATTATCAAAAATCCTCGAAACAGAAATGTATGTTTTCAAAAGTAACTCTTGGATCATAAAAAATAAGAAATATAATCAAACATCATATATATACGAATGCCTCGAAAAGCTATCGATGATTATAGGTTGTAATATCTAAATGAAGCGCTTATTTTTCGCCGTAACCCTATACCCCCTTTCATTTTTCGTGAACACTCCCTTTAAGAAATATGAATTAAGAATAACGTGAGTGTAACACAGGATGGAATATGTAAAGGAGGTTTATTGTCATAAAAAAGTGAGGAGGAGGGGGGGGGGGGGAAAAAATTGTATGCTTTTTGCCTTACGATGAACCAGGGGTAATAATATTAAACAAATTTAACAAATATGCAATGAAACATTATTGCATTATGAATAATTTATATATTTCTAATTTCTGTTTAAACACGGTAAACGCAATATCAGGGTTCCGATGCCACATGTTAAATGGAGGGTCAGTTTAGATTACTTGATATTATAATCTGTCCTCTACAGGGGCCTGGATAAATGGCGAAAAAAAACTCGGGTTCTATCTTTTTATCTTTTCTGCAACCGCTCCAGGAGCAGCATAACCAGAGGATATTTAAAATCTGTAATGGATAGTTCCTATTAAATTATCTATACAGAACAAACCTATCCATTCAATCAATTAATCAATGGCGTACAGAGTTACCCACAAATAATGAGCCTGTGAAGACGACTTAAAACTCTTCAAATATGACAATCCCAAGTATACGTTAAGGCTTCTACCTTGAATGCGGTCTGTAAATGGCTTATTTAATGAATACGGATTTGGCAAAAAAAAAGTTGCAGGGAATCATGAATATAAGTAAACAGACAGTATGAATTCCGTACAGTCGTCTCTGAAGTCTCATTCTTTGTGGGTAACCCTGTATGACCTA
>NW_019398196.1:0-12503 GCF_000591075.1 Eurytemora carolleeae
ACCATGAGTACACCAATCTTATCACCAGAATACTTGGCTTTACTATGAACAAGAAGAACCCAAGCCCATGGAGTTTAACACTAACAGAGAACTGGAAGTGTATCAGGAATTTCTAGTGATTCCAGAGAACCACCTGAAAGTTGGATCTGGTTGAGAAAAGAGCAACTTGAAGCTTTGAGTTGTTTGCGTGAGCGTGTTATTTTCCATGCTGATTACGGGACTGGGAAGACGCTTTTACTGAAGGTAAGAAATTACATTTATATTAATCTAATAGATTATAACATTAAGGTATGAAATGAAAAATAAGTGTTATTTAATATTGGGATTATAAATTAGTTGTAGAATATTAATGTTGTTTTGCAGAAAAAAAGATAATTCTATATTTAGAGAAAAGCCCTGGAGTTAAGTGAAAAGGCTGCCAATCAAGGAAATACAAATATTTGAATACATTGATTGAACTCCAATACATATTATGATAGGCTGACTAGTGACCACCAGGGGTGGATACAGGAGTGAGCCATAGAGCGACTGTTCACCCCTGAAAATTGTTCAATCCTAAAGCTTTAGGGATGATCGCTACGGAAAATAGAGAGAAAGTCTAAAATTCCAAATTACGTAGCAATTTCAATAGAGGAAGTTATGTATTTTTCATATTCATTCATAGTTCATTTTCCTTGTGTTTGGTTACTCACAATGATAAGGCTGTACTGAAGACATGGAACTCTGTTAATACCATGGATAAAGGTTAATTTGATCAATTAGAATAAATAAAAATAAAAATGTCTTTCTGAAGAATAAAGCGAAAAAATATCATTACCTCCTTTATTAGTCTAAACTATACAAATCTAGTCATTTTAAAATTATAACTTTTTGTTTTGTAAAAGATTAGATTAGAATAATGAGTATTTAAGCAAAAGAAAATATTTGTTGCAGAAATAAGGGATTTTAGTCGCAAGGTTCTTTTCATCTCCCTAGCAGCAGCAGCAGCAGCAGCAGATGAATATAAAAAAGAGATTAAAATTGAAGAAAAATGGAGAAATGAGACAATATTAGATCTCTGCAATAAACTTGATTTTAAAAAACAAGTGAAAAAAAAAACAATGAAGGTAGGTAGGGGACAACCTTTGATTAGAAGTTTTGTCCTAAAGGCTAAAATTTCACCCATGCCACATGATACAATGAGCCACAGTTTGTCCTACTAAAATTAGATATGAACTTAAAGCTGAGACTTAAAGGTACTATTGGCGTAATTTCCTCTGAGCCTCTGTTTAAAGAATTACTTCACAATGATTCACAATGGTACTCTCAAAACCTTTATTGTTAGTAAGAATCAGGAAGATTTATATTTTCTTTATGGTCTCTTCTGCAAAAAACATTAACTCACTTTTTTAGAGAATCATAATTTAAAATTATTAATTTCCGGAGAGAAAAACAAGAATATCTCCATCAATTTTACAAAATGTTTCAGTTGTAAATCAGGCATGAAACTCCTGTAATGGAAGGTCACATGAAATTAAAAGAACATTCCCTTTAATGAATTTTTATTGATGCATATTTTTATAATGCCTTGTTACTTGAGGTGTGTGGATTGAGTGATCTGGTAGAAGAGTATGAAAAATCAGGAAAGAGAGTAACAGAAGGGCAAGTTGATTATTTTTATAGTCATAGAAGATAATAATTATATCTTTGATAATAAAGCAATAATCTTAATTTAAGGTAAATACAGGGCGTCAAAAATAAACGCTTTTCAAGGTACAAAAGCTCTCATTATGATTAAATTTTGACATTTTTGGACAATTTCAAAATCAACGTACTATTTCCGACCAATGGACATTAATTAGAGGCTGGGAAAAATTCATATAAAGATTATAGGAAAAGTAAAAAAAAACATTTTTTTATTTTAAAATGTAAAAATAAGAGATACCTTATTTTGGTTTAAACGAATTATACTGGTCCTTCTTATTATTTCGTTAAAGGAACTGAGTTTTTATCACAAACTCTGATTTTTGAATCTCTATATCTGTGCAACCCGATGTCGTAGACCCTTAATATTTCAATCTATAAATTCTGTTAGATCAAAGTGTCTTAATTTAAAATATCAAAGGTTTACACCATTTGGTTGCAAAAATGTAGGCATTAGAAATTTTGACTTTTTAGCAAAAACTCTGTTCATTTGTTTAATTCCCTAAATTCTGGTGGATTTTAATCTTTTAAAAGAATTTTCCTATTTTGAGACCCTAATGAAATCACAAAATATGTTAAAAAAACAAATATAATAAATTTATGAACTCAACTAAGCCAAAGTTCTGATCGTAATTTATACTTCTTTAATTCTAGTGTTACAAATCTCTATGTTGTCTCTCAGAAATGTAAAATAAAACCATGTATTAGCTGTAGTTCCAGAAAGGGACTGTGAGCAAAATGTGAAGTGACATTCCAATTTCCATGTAAAGGGGACTGATGTACATCAGTATCCTGTAAACCAGGGGGTAGAGAACTCAATGTGTTTATCACTGAGTTATAGCCACAAACTCTATTTTAAAAATCCATATATCTTTTCAACCTGGCGGTGTAAACCTTTTATATTTTAAACTCAGACTACTTGATCTAGCAGAGTTTATAGTTTGAAATATCAAAGCAGGTCACGACACCGGGTTGCAATGATATAGCGATTAAAAAATCAGGGTTTGTGGCAAGAACTCAGTTCCTTTCCGGGAAACTGACTTTCTGCGATTTAATTAATATTTTTAAAATCTAAACAGCGTTTCTGTAGTCAGTCATCCTTGATCAGTCATCCTTGATCAGTCATCCTTGATCAGTCATCCTTGATCAGCTATTTCTTAATCAGTCAAATGTTAAAAGGGTACTGTTGTGAATCGGAAATGAAAAGGGGGAAAAAATAACATTTGGAAGATATAATACTCAAACTAAATTTATCTTAGAGAAAAATAAACAAATAACTTACATTAATAAAACCTAATTGTAGATTAACTTGGACTGAGTTGGTCTCCTTTATTCTGTGTAAGGAGGAGTACAAAGATCATCATGTGTTCATCGACGAGATTCCATTTTATAAATCAGGTATAAGAATTTGTTTTCAATCTCTAATGTTTACATGTTGGGAAACCTTAGTGACAAAATTGAATATTTAGGTATTGAGAAGATTGCTGAGTCTGCAGATCCTGACAAAAATGGTAAATCATAAAGTTAAAATTAATCAGAGATTGAATTACAATCAGCTTGTTTTACTGTTTTCTTCACGTTTGCCATTATTTACTTTAAATGAACTGTCAAAGTATAAATTGTAAAGAATTTAAAAGAGTTGCATGTCCGATTCACAAGAGTACACTTTAAACTTGTCATATCATTGACGGCGGAGAATTCGGGATTTTTCTTACTAATTAATTGTATGTAACTTATACTGGAAAATTGGAGTTAACAGGTTTCAATAATTACAAGGATATCTCCATCAACCTTGATCAATCAAAGGTTTAAGGGTACTTATGTGAATTGGAAATGCCACTTGGTGTAAATGGAGGGTTACTTGAAAATACGCCTCAGGCCTTTATACAATCTGAGTCCGAATTTAATGAATTTGAGCCACGTCTCAAATCCGCCAAAAACCTGTTTCAATTTAGCGCCGGCTTAAATCTTGAAACATTGAATACAATTTTAAGTGGAACCAACCATATTTGAGCTGCGTCTAAAATTTAAGCCACGGCTCAAATTCTTTAAATTCAGCCTCAGTTGTGTTTTCTTAACTTAAAATCTTTCAATCCATAATTATAATATAAAGATTTTGTGAAAGGACAAACTAAGTTTTTTATACAATGATAACCAGAAAACAATGGATTAAGTTTTAACTTTAAATAGTCTGCAATGCAAACAAGAGACACACAATTGTGCAGTGTAAACAAACCCATTTCACTTAATAAGTGATTTAACAACTTACAAGTAAAGCTATTTGCTTTGTAACACATCAAATGCACTTCAATATTGCTTAATGTCGTCTTCCTAGTCTACAGTTTTCTGGTAATCACTATTTTAGTGTATTGCATACTCCTTCCACTAGTTTCTTTGAACTACGGCAAATCTGGAACGATTTATTTTTATTTTAAATTCTGCAAATTATATTTTTCATTCAAATTGCCCTTTTAACTTTTTTTTAGCAAAACTAACCAAAAACAACTTTTAAAATGGAGTTTAAATAATCCCATATTTACTAATTTTACAGAGAAAAGAAAAACCAAATATTGAATAAAAAGATAATAATTTCAACAAAACAACAACAATAANTTGATAAAAATGTTGAGATCCTTTTAACAGGCATGTGTAAAGGTTTCTGTCATAAAAAAGTTTTTAAAAGTTTAATGGTATAAATGGATGCAGCGAGAACCTGAGAAATTCAAAGAATGTTATAGAGTTTACCAAGGAACATCGTGGCCGGTATATATTTATTATATGTATGAATTCAAAGTTCCAATGCGCTAAATTTTGAAAAAAAAATCATGTGCACTTTCGCTAATGCATAGCATGAAACTGTGCTATAATTGCACAAGGGAAGCAATTTGAACTTTGCGCTATTACGTGGGTTGCACAATATAGATTAGGGGTGAGAAATTTTCCTGAACATATTTTGCAGAAGCAAAATAGTATTCCACTTGGAATTCTAATCCATGCTTAAATAATACATAGTTAACACAATTAAAAAATGGGCCCTCAAAGACCTTAAATGGGATTTAATGATAAAACTTAAGAAAAAGTCAGTACAGGAAGTGAAAGTGAAATTTTTTTAAATCTTATCAATATGGGTAATGGGTAATGGGTATACATGGAACCGGCTGGAAAACCAGAGTTAAAACATTTCACAGAATTGAAAAATATTGAAAATTGAGTAAGACTAAGTAATGGTCAAAAATCGTTTTTTCTCTAACAAATTTCATCAATTACTCTAAAAAAGTGTTTTTTTCGACCTAACTTGGTCAAATTTCAATATTTTTCAAATAATTGATTTGAATTTGGATATTCAACACAATTCCAATGATAAGTTTTTCAAAATTTTTATTTTCTCTATATTGCAATTTTTTCACATATTTTTATTATTAAACCCCATTTGAGACTGCCATTTTTAAAATTTGTTAAAAATGCATTTACTAAACATGGCTTAGTATATTTACTCGTAGAATACTTTTCATGTTCTGTAAAATAGTTTCAGAAAATTGTCACACCCTTAATATAGATACAGGCAATTACTTTAAAAGTAGAAGAACATATGTTTCTTTGAATGTACACTGTACACTGTACATGGTGATTCTATATGAATGCTACATACATTTCCGTCCTTTGGCAGTTTTTTTTGAAGAGGCTTACACGGATTGATGGTTGATTTTTTATTTATTTTTACAAATTTTATTTTATATTTACTTAAATTGTATTTAATAAAAATGCGCCAATTTTGGTCTGCAAATCTGGAAAGTTGATTAGTTTGAGTGCACATTTAATGGTTGAATAAAATGGCTCTGGTTAGAGTAAAACTGTCATATCATGAAGTTAAAACCACTCAACCTGGTACAAATGGAGAACTTTTAATTTTTGTGGAAAAGTTTGCTGCTTTCTTTGAGCAGAAATCCGAAAGTGTTGTTAGTCACTTGAGAGAGCGTTCCAGAAAGCCTTGTTTTAAAATTGAGCCTGTTTTGAGTTATTTTTTTTTTGCTCAAAACATGAATGTCTCAATCTAGACTAATTGAAAATATCTCATTTTCCATCAGTTTTGGCCAATTCCTCTTATTTTAATAAATCAAAAAAAACATTTGCATAGAATCACCATTGTTTCTTAATGAGAGATACTCTTCAAGACACGTAATTAAGAATATAAAGAAAAATATATTTTTTTTAGTTATGAAGACGTATATGGAACCCCTGAAAAGGCTGATGGACCCAACCTTCACCCTGTCATAGGAAATTTTTCCAATTTCTCAATAAACAAATCATTACCACTGATCCTGTCAATAAGAAATAACCCAGTATAGGAGAATGACCTGGAATTGATTTTATTTATTCCAATTAACTCAATCATGGGAATATAATTTAACCAACCTGTTTCATTGACAACTGAAGTTTGCATTTAGAACAAAAATTTTATTAGTGCAGAATAATATCTGTGCTTGTACAATTATTTAAATTATACCCTTTATATACACTACAGGGCCTTTAACTCTATCAGGCCCCAAAGTTAAGTGAAAACTATGAAAGAACATTTTGAAAACGTTGAAGCGCCTTTTGGACATCCCAGGCTCTAAAGCAAAATTAAGCCTAATCATTTGACTTGTTTATTAATAAGTATAAAAAAAGAAAAAAAAACAATAAAAATATCGAAAGTCAGAAAAATGTAAAATCATGGTCAGGACCCCAGCCAGAATATATCGAATGCAACAAAGAAAACATTCATGATATTCTGAGGTAATTCAAACTATGTTTATTGTGTATCATTTACTGAATATCGCTTTGTAACATTTTGCCTTGTTCAGGTTTGCCAAGTTATTTCGTCTTGTAAAATATTTGGTAACATTTTGTGTAACAGTTCCTGCACAATTTTTGCCTTGAATCAGCTTGATTTTTATCTTTGAGTTCCAATAATGAATTAATAACAAAGAGTGTAACAAATTAATATAGTATGACTTATTAATTTAAAAAATTACGAAGATATTAAACCTTCAAACTATTTTTTGATGAATTGGAATTTAGACAAACTAGACTATCAGGGCGATTCGTAAAATGACTTTGTAATGCTGATCTTATCCAGCTACAGAGTGTCCCAAAAGAACATAAAAGTTGAAGTGAATAGTTTTGAATGTCTTCGTCCATATACTGGATTAGCTATTAAATACACTTTTTTTTGCAGATTATTTCGTTTGTAAAATCTTTTAATTAAATATTATTATAATTATTATAAAGATTTATTCACACACAAAGATATGAATACATATATAAATGGTGTAGTTTAAATTTGTTTAAATAAACTTTTGAAAATACTGGTTTCCAAAAGAGAAAAATATGCAAAATTATGCACAAATAGACAACATTGATCATTACTCATTACATAACATACTTATCATTTCAGTTATCACATAATCATCGAATCCTTCAACATATAAATTATTCATTCTTGTATTTTACTTTAATATTAATTTCACTATAATATTTGGTATCAAACAACTTTACAAATTATGGAAGAAGACATTTAAAAGTGTCATGTATATTCGTTATTCATTGTCTCCATGATTTCATTGATTTTTTCCAAGTAACATGTTATTAGGCAAAATATTACAAGTGCCGGCTGAGCCCATAAGGCATTATGCATGGGTGCCACCGTTTTTTTTTTGTGCCACATAGATACTTATGATATTCAATGGCCAGAACTGTTTCCCCTGTAAGCATCTTTTTTTAACATAATTTTAAAAAATGTTTTCTTTTTTCTTTTGTTTATTTAGAAATAGCTCTAAAGATTTTGTATTTAAGGAATTGAGTCTTTGCCACAAACTTTTTTCCAATCACTATATCTTTGCAACCTTTGATATTTAAAACTTAGATTGTTTGAAATATTTAAGGTCTTCGACATTTGGTTGCAAAGATATAGGAATGAGAAAATCAGAGTTTGTGGCAAAGACTCAATTCTGTTGCCCAAGGACGAGATTCTATTTATTTATAGAATAGTGATAAGTACTTAAACTAGGAGACATAGTCAAATCACTTTTCTTGTTCGCTTGTTCTTAAGTAAAAAATTAGTGGTTCAACTATATTTACGCAGTTCAACTACTAAATTCATTAGATTTCTTTCAGAGATAAATATCGGTTATAATAGGTAAAATTTTACTGTTTAATTGTCATCACTGAATTTATTTTAATTTAGAACAACGTTGGAGAAAAATTACCCTGATAAGGAGGAACCTGTTGTGATTCTCATTAATAGATATGCTAAGAATTTTAGCACTGTCTTTGCTGATTTGAAAAGAAAGATGATGAGTGGAGATCCTGAAAACCAAAGGTTTGACCTTTAAAAAGCTTGGGGGTTTTGGTATATATACAGTTCGCCTCATCCCTGTAATAGGATAGTTGTCCTATGTATGTTAGTTGGTTGTAGCCCAATTTTAATGCAAAAGCCATCAAAATCCAAAAACGTTTTAGGTGCAGGTGCTGTAGAGGTCTCAAAGAGTTAAAAATGTACGTCGTAGAAATATTGGCAATATTTTTTCTTCATTTTTACCAAAAACACAGAATATTTGAACCGCAGTGCTCGACCCCCTTACCTGTCCTATGTACAGCGCTCAGTTAAGAAACTATCTTTAAATATGTCTTATCCCAAAATATGTGCAATACACATTACAATAAATATAAGGTAAAGTTGCAGGGATGAGCACAAGCTTGAGCCTAAATATCTTTGGCTATTAAATTACTGCAAGAAATAACAAAAATTATTAAACTTATTTTTAATTTAGGAATATGATCCAGTACTCTATATTTACAAGTGTGACAAGCGACCAGAGAATGGAGCAAAGAGACACCCTTAAAAAATACTTACAACAACCGAAGGTATAGGAATTATAAATATAAACTATGTGACATAATCAAAATATTTTAGTAACACCTTGTATTTGTTGACAGGGTGTTCTGGTCACTGACATCGATACATTTGCCGGAATGCAGGTACAGAATAAATAAATAAATTCTTATAATGAACAGATGAATGAACATATTCAATTTCCTAACATTTTACTTCATCCATCATCCATGTTACATTTTATTAATCTGATTTCTTACAATCCAAGTTGGATTCTATTTCTATTCCATATTCTTAGGTACCCACAGCGATAACCAGGCTTTTTTCAAACTCAAAATTTTCAAAATTCTATTCGTAATACTCATGTAAATGTCATATAAACGTGAATGGGCAATATTTAAATTTTAGATTTAATTCACTGTGAACATAACTTAATTTATATAATTAACACTGTTAAGGCAAGGAATATCATTGTGTTCGATACTGACACCTTTATTTATCCAAGAAGAAACATGTTACTTAGGAAAATTTAATCAACTTTTAAAAAAAAGTTTCTGTAGAAAGTTACTTCAACAAATACCTCTTTATAAATTATAATGTATTAAAAAGATGATTAAAATGTATTTAGAGCAACAACATCACTGGTCTATATTAAGTATTGGTAAGTATCACTGCCAGGGGCGTGTACACTGTACAGGGGAGCTTTGAGGGCTAACCCCAGCCCCCTCTCCTCTGAAGAAGTGAAACTAAATTTTTCAGGGGGGTTCAGCCCTTTATTGGTACTGAGTCCCCCTCCCCTTCTGGAATGTTAAAAAAGTATTTGGCCACCCCCTGGACAGTTCCTGTATACGCCCCTGCACTATATTTGTTTGAATAATTTTAACGATTTCAATAATTTTTTTTCACACCAAATTAAAACTGCCATTTTAAAATTTTCTTTTGAAACTTCCCCAACTCCGTTAACTAAGTCTCAAGACAGAGGGCTCAAGGCGTATATCTTAATTATAAAATGAATATGCAGGAACTTATGGTGGGATAGAAGAAAGGAAGGTTAGAGGAGACACCATATCCTTACCCCAATTCTCCAGTGTAAAAGAAAGCCCAAGTAATATTTAAGAAAACGAAGAACTTGAACCCTAAGAAATCCAACCAGAATATGAGAGATATCCTACAATACCTACCCTCGATTAACCTGAGCTTAAAACAAAGAGCACATCAATAGAATAATGAAGCTCACAATATCTGGTGACCGCCAAAAAAGTCCTTGGAAAAAAAGTTTCCGGAAAAAAAGTCCTAAAATTTCACACTAAAAAAGTCCTGTGGAAAAAAAGTCCTTTTATTAAAAAGTCTTTGGAAAAAAAGTCCTCTAACAAGTGAAAATACATGATTCACAATTCTAGGTTTTTCTTTTCCTCGGATTTATTTTCTTCAGGACTTTTTTTCCTGAGACTTTATTGGCAGCCTTCATACTATTTTAGGAAAAAAGGCTTTATTTCCAATGACTTTTTTTCCAAGGACTTGAGAAAATTCGGACTTTTTTCCAAAGTTTTTATTTCCATGTTTTTTTTTACAGAAACTTTTTTTCCCAGGACTTTCTTACATAGATTCTGATGTCTAAAGATGGTCAATATTTATTATTTAATCTCAAAGAGGCAAAAATCACAATCTTCTCAATCTGTTCAAACTAATGCAACACATTTTATTTTAATTAAATAGATGCTTGAAAAAGGATCACTGAGCAGTACACATTATGGATTTATAATACAAAGGAAAAATTAACTTAACTTCAAATTAATTGTTATTTCTGATACAAAAGAGAAACTATTCTTGTTCTTTTGAAACCAATTTGTGTTTTTTGTCAATGATAACGCGACTAAACTGAAATGATATAATTGCTGCAAACTACAATAAACCTTCATGATCCATAGTTAAGATAAAACCAAATGTTTAAGTCTGAAAAATAATTATTTCCAGTAAATTATCCATATAGAGACCCAAACCACATGTAATGTTACTTCTTTTCTCTCTTTGTTAATTCTACAAGAATTGAACACTGAAAAATGAAAATTGTCATTGATTAAAAAATTAAATTGTACATTGTACAACATGTTACAATACCTGTTATGTATTGTATATATTATACACTCTAAATAATGATACAAGGCTAATGGTTACCCACAAAGGATGGGACTTAATACGAAGACCTAAAATTTGAAGGTTTAATTTCAGTTTCTGACTAAACACCTGAATAAATTCCAAACGGTCGTCTCTGAAGTTTCCTCCTTTGTGGGTAACCCTGTAAAATATACTAAACGGTAGTAAGGTTTTAAAAACGACAAACCATTCTTTCCAGTGAATAAATATTTTTTCCTAAATTTGTTATTTTAAATTATCTTATCTATTAAATCAAAGGTTTGATATTGTTTGATATTATTACTATTTAACAAAATTAAATGTTTTTCTTCAAAGATCCACCCCCTCTAAAAGGGAGTGACCGGCTAAGGTAGTTGAACTGAGGACGCACTGTTGTGGAAAATTCTTTAGGATTCATTTGAGACATATTTCACTTTTTAAAAGTCTGTAAATCCTGAGTTTGAGCGCAAATTCGACGTTCAAAACTCCTGATTTGGGGGTGGATACGCTTTGAGAATTATTCTTTTTTTAAATTTTTAAATAACGACAACGAAAAATAAATTAAAAATTATACAGTAATCTAATTAGATGGCTAGGAACATATTTCACAAAAGAAATTTGTCAATAAATCAATGCTAAAATCGATTATTTCGTTTTCATTATTATATTGAATTCCTAATTTTCTTTGAATCTATTCGCAGATTTTTTTCAAATTCTTCAAATGTCGTCTTTTTGATAATAATTATAGAAAATCTGCGAACATCTTTGTGAATAATGAGAAACCAGAATAATGAGATAATAGAAACAAATAATTGAACAAGATTACTTATTTTCGATGATAAGATTAATTTTTATTCTCTCAAAATGTTCCTAAACATGTCGTCGTTATTTAATAATTTAAAAAAAACTAATTCTGAAAACGTATCCACCCCCAAAGTATGAGTTTTGAACGTCGAATTTGCGCTCAAACTCAGGATTTACAAATCTTTAAAAAGTGTAATATGTCTCAAATGAATCCGAAAGAAGTTTTCGACAACAATGCATACTCAGTTCAACTACCTTACATAGCCGATCCCTCCCTTTAAAGAGTACTATTGTGAATCCGACATGAAGATCTGTTAAATGGGAATCACTTGAATTTATGTCTAAAGTTCCTTTTATTTTTGAGAGCTAGAGAGAAATCATACAATGTATAATGTTTAAAATCAAATGATATTTTTTTACATTTTCTCAAATAAAAGTTAATCTGTAAAAATGGGTTAAATTCCATTTTAATGAGGTTTGATTTTTTATTCATCAGAACCACTTTTTTTTCTGTGAAATAGTTACTTAGTTTATTTTAAAAAACCCGCTGAAAGGTATTATTATTCCGAGCCTCAGGAAGATATTTGAGCGGTAAGACAGAGTTAGTTGTATTCCCAATCCCAAAAATTGGAAAAATGTTAAAATTTTTCAAAAGGTGAAAAATCCCTTTGAATTCGGAAGAAAAAGTTATGTAAAATGTGTCGAATGTGTCAAGAGTGTTTCTTTCGATTCACAATGGTGCCCTTTAGATCAGTATCCCTCCGGTGGAGGAATTAGTGCCCAGGGTGATTTACATCATCCCTCCGGTGGAGTAATTAGTGCTCAGGATGATTTACATCATCCCTCCGGTGGAGTAATTAGTGCCCAGGGTGATTTACATCATCCCTCCTGTGGAGTAATTAGTGCCCAGGGTGATTTACATCATCCCTCCGGTGGAGTAATTAGTGCCCAGGGTGATTTACATCATCCCTCCTGTGGAGTAATTAGTGCCCAGGGTGATTTACATCAT